>NC_079163.1:76081946-76219446 GCF_947563725.1 Argiope bruennichi | reverse complement strand
TGTGGGTGAAGCGCGTATGCCCTATACGGAGACGAGTCAATTTAACATCCATCTCACGTATGGGATGAACAGGCCAAGAAACAACGTCCGTTTTTATAAAATGTAGTTTATTTTGGATCTGCAGATCCCATGACATTTGCCAGTTTGAACAGATGTGGTGATAGATGGACCTTTTAATGTCGCAGAAGGGAATTCCCATGCTTAAAAAGTTCGTTGCAGATTTTGCGGCCAAGTCCGCCTTCTCATTCCCCAAGATGCCGACATGACTCGGTACCCAACAGAAAATAATATTTAACCCATCATTTTTTAAAAGTCGCAAGGTGAATAAAATTTTAATGGCAATCGGATGCATCCGATTGTGGTAATGCGATAGTGTATCCAGAGCACTCATGCTATCGGTGTAAATAATAAATTTACGCTGAGTAGAGGATGAAATTTTCTGAAGAGCGCAGAAAATTGCTACCAACTCGGCAGTAAAAACTGAGCAGCAATTATGCAGACGGTGGCTAAGTGTATCAGATGGAAGTATGATGCCGCAACCAGCATAACCATCCGATTTTGAGCCATCCGTGAAAATTGGCACAAAGGAGGAATACCGATAGCGATGATATAAAAATAGCTGTTGGAAAACAAAAGGAGCAGTTAATGATTTGTCGAATCCTGTGAAAGGATTCAAGTATGAAAATTGTGGGATATCCCAAGGAGGGAAACTAAGAAAGTCAACAGCTTTAACACGAACAGTATTAAGCTCCAAGTCATGCAGGAGCAATCTGGCTCTCTCACAAAATGGAAAAATGTGAGAGGGGCGGGCATTATACAGTCGACGGAGACCGACTGGCAAGGAATTATCGCTTAGGGGATGTTTGAGAACAGATTTAGTACGGAAATAAAATAAGGCAGACACTTTCTTTCGTCTTAAACAAAGTGGTAGTTGGTGACACATAACATATAAGCTTTCAACTGGAGACGTACGAAACGCACCAGAGCAAATGCGCAATGCAGAATGATGGACAGTATCCAGTCGCCGCAAAACAGATGAGCGGGAGGAACCATACAACATACATCCATAATCTATCCGGGAGAGAATTATTGCCTGATAAATACGGAGAAGGGAGGTTCGATCGGCCCCCCAAGATGTTTTTGAGAGAACTTTCAAAATATTCAATGATTTCTCACACTTCTTCCGCAAATATAATATATGGGGAAGGAAGGTGAGTTTCCGATCGAGAATCACTCCCAAGAACCGTACTTCGTTCACCACAGGAATCGGAATATTTTTAATTCGAATACAAGGATCCTGGTGAATGTTTCTTTTCCGACAGAAGTGAATGCAATTACTCTTCTCTGGGGAAATAGTGTGACCATTATTATCACACCAAGCTACCAATTTATTTACTGCGTTTTGCAGCTGTCGCTCTATTAGCGTCATGTTACTGCCTTGGCATGAGATCTGCAGATCATCAACATAAAGTGTTCCCTGAACAAATGAAGGCAACTGATTTAAAATTTGGCTTAGATGCACAATAAAAAGAGTAACACTGAGGACACTTCCTTGCGGAACTCCCTCAGCTTGAATAAAATTGTTAGAATAAAAGTTACCAACTCGAACACGAAAAGTACGTTGTGTTAAAAAGTTTTCTAAAAATATGGGCAAGTTACCCCTAAAACCTAAATTAAATAGTGTGGAAAGTATACCATAGCGCCAAGCCCGATCATACGCTTTCTCTATGTCGAAAAATATAGAAACAAGGTGGT
Source organism: Argiope bruennichi (assembly GCF_947563725.1). Lineage (NCBI taxonomy): Eukaryota > Metazoa > Arthropoda > Arachnida > Araneae > Araneidae > Argiope > Argiope bruennichi. Next base: position 76,217,691 of record NC_079163.1, on the reverse strand, counting down.
TCCTCCTAACAAATGCGTTGCGAATTTGAGTTTCAAGTAATATGAGGTTGTCAAAAGTAGAACGACCTCTACGGAAACCACTTTGCAACGGGGAGATGCAGCCTTGTTTTTCCAATTCGAATATTAGACGAGCATTGACCATGCGCTCGAAGGTCTTACAAAGACAGTTTGTAAGAGCAATCGGTCTGTAGTTTAGAGGGACAGATGGTTCTTTGCCAGGTTTTAAGACAGGAATCACAATAGCTTCTCGCCATTGTGAAGGGTATTTCTGCTCAGTCCATATTCTGTTAAAAAGGAGTAACAGATTGGAAAGGGAAATTGTATTCAAATGGCGAAGCATGTTATACGTGATTCCATCTGGTCCAGGGCTGGTATCATGGACTTCAGACAGAGCCATCTCCAATTCATGCATCCGGAATTCACAGTTATATGGAATGGTTCTTCGAACTTTGAAGCGCAGAGGCAACTGTTCGGCTCGATTCTTAATTGCCAGAAACTGAGGGCTGTAAGAATCAATCGCGGAAACTTGTGCAAACGCTTGGCCGAGAAAGTTAGCAACATCTAATGGGTTCGAATACATCATATTACCGGTTTTTAAAACCGGGATAGAAGTTTCGTGATAGATCCCATTGGCGGATTTTACTTTTCTCCATAAAAGTTTACAGGAAGTGGATGATGTGATGGATGAAACAAAGTTTATCCAAGATTCTCTCTGGCTACGACGCCGAATGCGACGGGCAAGTGCTTTGGCTCTTTTAAAAGCGATAAAATTCTCAGTCGTAGGGTACCTTCTAAAAAGATTCCATAATTTTTTTTTGTTTCTTATGACTGTCGCGACAGGCTTCATTCCACCACGGTCTACGAAATTTTCTTAGCCGTGGGGTGGTTTTAGGAATGGTGGCGTTAGCGGCATTCATTATCGAATCAATGACATTTTGTACTGCTTTCGAAATGTCTACATTACTGACCATAGCCTCATTGATAACTGCTGTTTGGGAAAATGTATTCCAGTCTGCCCGCTGGAATAGAAATCGCGGAGGACAAAGAGTCGCACCGCCGCTATCAGCATGGGAGATTATTAAGGGAAAGTGATCGCTATTGTGCAGATCATCCCCAACAGCCAAATTCAACAACGGTAGCAATTCAGGAGAGCATATAGCCAGGTCAAGACAATGGAAGCTACGTGTGGGCGCATGGAAGTATGTTTTCTCGTCATTATTGAGCAGACAGAGACAGTTGTTAGCAATAAACTGTTCGATCTGCTGCCCACGAGAATTGGTAATTTCCGAGCCCCACAGAGTACTGTGTCCGTTGAAATCGCCAAATAAAATGAAAGGCAAAGGAAGTTGGTCCACTAAATTGTCAAGATCTCGTTGACAAATGACAATACTGGGCGGAAGATAAATACTGCAGACTGTGACCAGTGTTCGTGTTTGAACTTGTACAGCCACAGCCTGAAGAGGAGTATGCAAACTGAGAGGCGTGCTCGGATACAAATTAGATGTGAAGATACAGACACCACCAGAACCATGCGATCCAGTGTCTGCATCTTTCCGAACACAGCTATATCCGCGTAATTTGATTGGAATGTTGGGTGTCAAGAAGGTTTCTTGAGCACCGAAACAAACAGGATGAAAAATATTGAAAATGGACTTAATGTCATGAAGTTTGGACCGAAGGCCGCGACAATTCCAAGAAATGAAGGTACCCATTAAGAAAGCGGTTTTGAAGAAGCTTTAGAAGTATTTGTTTGAGTTGCTTCATACTCGCAACTCATCTGCAAGTCATCCTCATCATCAGAAGGGTGTAACTTAATATCAGGGCTATTTGGCATGCCGAATATGGACGTTAAGTCCTTATGGACATTACCTTGCGTCGCAAGCCCGAGAGCGACGGAATTTTTTAATGTTGACTTTTTCAATTTTTGAGGAACGTCTTGTAATGAAAGGCCGCGTTTTGCAAGTTTCAATGTCAGCGAATTTTTAGCTTTTTTCTTTGATTTCTTTTTTAAAACTGTAGGAGTTTCAGGGGTACTACTAATGGAGTTTTCAGTATCTGAAGTGGAAACTTTTTTGAGTTGCTTGGGTGTCGTGTTGTTTTTAGCACAGTTTGTGCAAGAACAGTTTGCACAAAATGACCTTTGTGCAACGGAAGCATATGTTATGCCAGGAGTAGGAGTTTGAGCTACAATCCTACGCCTAGCTTCAGGATAGGATAAATTTTCTTTGATTTTGAGAGTTATTATTTGTTTTTCAAGCTGCCATCGCGAGCAGGATCGAGAGTAGGACGTGTGATCGCCACCGCAGTTCACGCATTTTTCAGCTGCGGCACACTGCTGGCTATCGTGGCCTTTTTCTGCGCATCGGGCACAAGTGAGTGCACCACGGCAGTTTGTCTTTGAATGGCCAAAGCGCTGGCACTTGAAGCATCTGAGTGGGTTCGGGATATATGGTCTTACGGGTAGTTTGATGTAACCTGCATAGATATATTCTGGTAATTTTGGAGATTTAAATGTTAGGATGTGGTGTTTGGTTTCAATGATTTCTCCATCACGCCTGATGGTAATTCGGCGGACATGTACAACTCCTTGTGATTTTAACTCATTTGTTATATAATCAACAGAGAGATTCAAGATTTCCCCACAAGTGATTACTCCTTTAGAGGTATTTAAGGATGCATGGGGACTGACGCTGATTGGAATAGTTGCAAGGGCTTTCAATTTTTGTATGTTCTGGGCTTGCTTTCGAGAGTTGACCTCTACTAACAAGTCACCAGAACGCATCTTTTTAATTGATGTTACTTCGCCAACTGTTGCGGTGACGGCCTTCTGGACAAGAAATGGTGATACTGTTTCAAAGGTTTCATTATTATCAGAAACTCGTTTGATTATAAAAAAACTGTCGAAATGGTTCTCAAAATTTGAATTGATTGGTACGATGCGACGCCCACTGAAGGGACCACGTTTGGAGGAGCCCATACGATATGATAAGTGATTCGGGTCCGACGGCACCGCCCACCACGGAGCCCAACATGGGAAGGCAATTACCGGCTCTGGTCATTCCCAGCCTCGGCATCCACCCTAGTGCTAATCGGTACCTATACGCTGGGAGTTACCCCCGGGGACAGTGACCACCCTTAACGCCAAGCCCAAGGAGTAACCCCTTCGCTTGATCCCTAGCAAACTAACCACTTAGGTGGTTAGCGACCAGCCGATTGATGCACCGGGGACCACAATGCACCACCCGTCTTTCAAATGGGTCGCCACGCACGGCAAACACGTGGGGTTTTGGCTGTCCATGAGAAGCAAGAAGCAAACAGAGCGGCGACAGCTTCTCATGGAGAGCTCCCTCGCTTGCCGTCGAGGGAAAGAAAAAACAAAGCAGAAAGCAGAAGGCGAAGAGGAGTATAAACATAAAGGGAGTATAGATCCCTGGGTACCTCGGGATTGGGACACCCGTACTCACCTATAGTAGGTGAGCCCCTGAGGGGATCACTCGTAATCATAGCATTACGTGTGAAAGGGCCAATCAGCTTTATGAATTACTAGCCGCCTTTGGCGACCAGCCGGTTCGCCAGTATTACCGCTCGCTATAATTTTCAATTAACTATTTTAAGTAACTTGTCTCTTAATAGCTTCGCAAAGAAAACATTTTTAATCTTCAAATTTTGATACTCATACCAAACTTATACCGTTGTTTAGATCGTTTCGTTCAATCTTAATATATATAAATTACGTGTCACGTTGTTTGTCCGCGATGGACTCCTAAACTACTTAACCGATTTTAATCAAATTTGCACACCGTGTGTAGTTTGATCTAACTTAAAAGATAGGATAGCCCTTTTTTTGAATTTTTAATTAGAATTCTAATTATTAATTAAAAACTAACTTTCCCGCCAAAAAAATCTTTTCATTTTTCCCATCGCCAAATGAGAACGGCTTCAGTTTTTTTCCCAACAGTCATGAGGCTAGGCTTAAGATTTTTCGGCTGATTATTTGAAACGATTCTATTTATTTTCTTAATGTTTGATGCATTTAAAATTAAACATTGTTAATTAATCGATCTTTCAGATTCATTCTGAAGTACTTTTGAATTAAAATAAAACAGAATAAAGGAAATTAAAAATTTCTAATCTGCATAGCGTTACCCCAACTAGCGTAGAAAAACTCACGCATTTGCGTTCCGTAACTGGCGTTGAAAATTCACGCATGCGCATTGTATTATGATTGTTTACATTTCAACGGAAGCGGACTGGATTTAAATTATTTTTAGGTTCGTTGCATGTTTTTGTAATTAAATTGTATTTAAGTTAGTTATATATTTTTTGTATACGCTTATAGTTTTAAGTACATCGTTTTTTAAGTAGTTTTTTTAACCTGTTTTCAACCGATTATTTTAAACGATTCGTTTTATTTTCTTAATGTTTGATGCATTTAAAATTAAACATTGTTAATGAATCGTTCTGGTCATGATGAATCTGAGAATATTTTGTTGACAAATTCTTGAAATATTACATAAATTAGGAAAGATATTCTTTAGTGCCCATAAAGTTTAAACGCTCAGTGACTCTTTTCAGTAATCATATTACAAAAAAATACTTTGTTTCAGTAAAAAATATTATTATATTAATTGCAGATTAATCCTTTCCACTTTAATTTATAGTATAAATTCTACGGGAACTAACAGAAAATTAGAGAGATACATATTACGTTGTGACTGAAGGCATTTATAATATTATGAGTGAATTATATATTAAAATTTGAAGTTTTAAAATATTTTGATGAAGAAGCTATTAAAGTAGGAATTGCATAAAATATTTAATTATTAAAATTTTAACGAACATTAAGATGGGCGAACCAGCTGGTCGCCAAAGGCGGCTAGTTTACTATATATATTTTGCTAATTTGTTGTCATTTCCGGTAAAACTTCAACTTTAATTTAAAGTGGAAAATGATGAAATTGCAATTAATACAAAGATATTTTTTAATAAAACCAAGCGTATTTTATTTATCATCTTTATTCGTATTTATTTATTTATTATTATTATTATTGAATATGAGTATTGCAAACAGAATCGTTCGGAATTTAAGTCTTCTGTGAACTACAAAATAATTTCATAATTTATGTAATATCTCAAAGAATAATTCAACAAAAACTTCTCAAATTCAGCATAAAATTCTGTTTTTAGTTTTGCTTTCAAAAGGATTGAAATGAAATCAATAATAATATTTTGTTCCGGGCTATAAATATATTTCAAAAATTATGAAGTCTAAATTTAATGCAGTAAGGTATCATATTCTGAGAAATATTCTGGACACACCAAATTTTAAATAAATGAATGAATGTTTCTATTTTCCCCGATCAACTAAGACTTATTTATGAAGTTTTGAATGTTTAGAAAAACTCAACATTTTCATAATTTTAGGCCAATTAATCTTGAGAAACCTGCGGCCTGGTTGGCGTATTTTCTTTGAAACGATCGATGGAAAATCTAAAATTATCCTTTTTTTTTTTTTTTATTGAATAGTGATATTCAAATTTTCATTAATCAGTCAGTTTAAGTGATTGATTTAGTTGATTTGAAATTAACTTTTTTTATTTAAAAAAAATAGTGTTTCAAGAACATTTTGTTAATCGTGATTCTCACAGCAGAAGCTTTATGTAAAATCAAAAATTCGTTATTTATTAGAGCATTTATTGAATGAAGTTACATAAAATATAATCATTTTCCATTTAGACCATTTTAGCAGATCTGTGTCTTACTAAAGGTGTACAAATTAGCTGTGTGGCCTGATTTGAATGGATATTCTGTTCATATTAAACAAAACTTGCCTTAAATTAAACTGATTTATTGGATTAATAATATAGAGAGTGTAAAAGATCATAAAATAATTTTTCTTGAATTTATTTTTTAGAAAAAATAATATTTCATAGTTGTTTTATTTCCTACAGACACGTGACGAAAATCATATTTTTGCAGATTTCATTTCCAAAAAGATTTAATTTATTTTTATTTGGAGCTTTAATCAATGTGATGGCAACACTTTCAAAAAAGCTAATTTTTTCCCATGAATGCGAAACGTGCTCGTGCAGCTTAAATTTTATTTTTATTTTGTACGAAAAAAATTATTGAAAAATATAGTTAAAATATTTATTTAAAAATTCATTAAAAATAGAAATTTAATTTTAAGGTTAAAACATTGGTATCATTTAAAAGATAAATTTTTGATCTTTAACTTCATTTAAAAATATTTTTTGTGCGGTAATATTTTCGGAAGTTATAGCAGAAACACGCCAAAATTTCGCTTAATTTTTAAATAAATAAAATTCTAATTAAAAATTAGAAAAAATAACCCCCAGGTGCACATTCCCGGCCTCCAAGGTATATACGTGCCAAATTTGGTAGCTGTAGGTTGAATGGTCTGGCCTGTAGAGTGCCAACACACACACACACACACACACACACACACACACACACACACACACACACACACACACACACACACACACACACACACACACACACACACACACACACATTCTCTTATTTCGTGATCCAATTCCACTTTCTCTACTTAATTAATTCAAGCGAAGCGTTGTAAAATTGCCGAATCGGCTAAAAGCCTAACTTTCCCACACTCCGCGTGTAGGGCTAGAAAGCAAATTCTTTTTAAAACCTCCCTGTGTTGCCCCGGCCTTGTCGGCGCGTGTAGCGAAAATCCTTATCGAAATCTCATTACATATTAGCACTGTGAAGAAATATTTTCCCTATCAAAATCTTAGGTTATATAAGACCAGGGATAAAATGTTCAAGTGCTTTTTCCTCATTCCTTTCTGTGTACTCATCGCTTGTACATAATGCCTGCTTCTCCAAAATGAAATAAAACGACGTCACGAAATCAAAAGTCTTTTCGCACGCACGCACGCACGCACGCACGCACACACACACACACACACACACACACACACACACACACACACACACACACACACACACACACACACACACACACACACATTGAGCTTTATTATAAGTATAGATGTAGTGTGAAGAACGTTGAGAATCAATATAATTGACAGTGACATGGTCCAAAAAATTAGAAAATAGTAACTATCACGCAAGTCATTTCAAGTCGAAAGTTAAAAGTACATAGTGCCAGATCCAGCAAGTTGAAAGTTTTGCTTCGTTGATGGAAGTAAGTGTCATCTACATTGTTAAGTAGACAAAAAGAATGAGATATATGAACTCAATTTGGCATCCTCAAGAATTTGCGTTCTCGCAGCTCCACACTGGACTATGGCCTTTAAAATCGTCAATGAAGATAAAGGGAGTAGGCAATTAAGTTACTAATCAACCAAACTCCCTTTCATCGATATCAATACTGGGTGACGAAAAGGACGAAAACCATTATTAGGTTGTGAAGCATAACAACAAATGCAAATATATATGATAGGGGAGAATAGAGGAAGGTGTGTCACCGGAAACGAAAAGAGCAACTCCTCTAGAGGCTCGGTCCGATTCATTATCTTTTCTAACAAGGGTATGCCCATACCTCTGGCATTTAAAACACCGAAGAGGGTCGGGAATACGCTGATCTTTAAATATAGTTGTTCATTCGCTTCTGTTAATAAGTAATAAGATTTTAACTTCTTAACGTTCTGTATTTCACCCATAGCTAGTGTAAGAAGTTTCTAATGTGAAGAGCATTTGCCGCATGATCATGTAACTTGTAGAGAAATTGGCTAAACAGACAAAAGATCCAATATGGTATTGGATATGATTTCGCCACGGAGCTCAACCAGGAATCACATCCACCGGCTTTGGACATTCCCAGTCACAGCGCTTACCATGGTGCTAGTTGGAATTCATACGCTCGTAGTCACACCCAGGGGCAGTGACTATAATTAACTCCAAGTCCAAGAATATGACTCTTTCGTATCATCCCTAACAGACTAGCCACTTTGGTAGCTATTACCAGCCAAATGATACACCGGAGACCACCCATCTACTGGGACGCCACGCATGACCAACACGTATGTGGGGGCGAGGAGTGGGTTGGCTGTCCATGAGAAGCAAAAAGCAAATAGAGTGGCAACAACTTCTCACATAGAGCTTCCTTGCTTGCCATCGAGGGATGGAAGAAAACAGTAGACAGCAGAAAGCGTAGATAAGAATAAACTTTAAGAGAGGAAGGAGCCTTGGGGACCAAGGGATTTGGACACTCATACCCACCTAAAGAAGGTCCCTGAGGAAGAAAAGGTCAAGAAATCAAGTACATGAGAAATTTGGCGGCAAAACTCAAAGTACATTTTTTTAAAAATTGAAGAGTAATTTAATTCTAAAAAATCATATAAAAATGAATTTTCATGCATCAGATTGCCCTGTCTTTATAATCTAAATATCAGCGCCATACACAGCAAATTTCGCTTCAACTACTTTTATTCTTAAACTGATTAAATAAAATAAATGTCTGATAACAATATTTTCATTATTCTATCATCCTTACTAATGGGGTAAATGAAAAAAAAAATCTTTTTTTTTTTCTTTTTTATTCTACATTTTTCTCACATATCAAAAAATCTTTTTTTTTCTTTCATTCCAAAAAATGAAACTTATGAAACAAAGTAGAGTATTTGTTTTATACGCTTTGATTATAATTTTACATAGAATTTTATATTTATCCACCATTATAAGAGTGTTATTTTTTCAATAGACATAACAATTTCTTTTATATCCAAGACGTTGAACTTGCATCAGATCAGATAGTTAAAAAACATAGACTGTCTTAAAGTATTAACATCTGTATTACAATTTTTTAAGGAAGGAGGTATATGGTAAATTGTAATGCTGTAAATTAAAGAAATATTTTACATATTCCTGAGTACTAACAGAAATTCGACAGAGAATTTTTGAACAGCATGAAAATGCTGAAAATATATTATTTTATTTCAATTAGGAAAGTAAAAGTATGATGCAATAAACATTTAAAATAGCTTAGTAGCTCAATGCTTAATTAGGAAAGCAAGAATCCAATTAATTTGAATTCATATAAATATTATAAAAAAGCATATAGACTTGAAAAAAGGATCTACTTTAGCAAGGAATTTTAATGTTTCATGTTTTCTCCATTAATTCATATTCTAAATTCTCAGCTGAAAAATTAAATAAAACGTATTTAAAAAGAAAGCAGTACTTATTATTAACAGATAACTTATTATGCCAATTCATAGTCTGATTAGAGACTTTTTTCTTATATTGAATTTTTATTACAGACATTGAAATCGATAATTTATTACCAGTAATCAATAAGAAGCCATAAAAAATAAATAAATATGAATACTTTAGCAAAACTTGAAACACTGAGCTGAACGCAAATATCCTCAACTTTTCATAAACTATAAAATAAACTGAACGCCTTCTATTCTATTCTAATTAAATAAAAAATGTTCTAAGATTAAAATAATCTGAATAGGTCAGAAAAATACTCATAATCATGTTAATTTTTAATACTTTTAAAAAAAAGAGAGAAAGCAACAAAAACTTTTCAGCAAATATATCATATATTAATTTCAAATCCTTACTTTGCTTCTAATGCAAGAGCGCAAATTGCTGCAGCAATTGGAGCAGATGCTGAAGTTCCAGTATGACTTTTAGTACAAAGTTTTGAAGCATCTGGTGTTTGACCACTTTGAAGTTCAGTGAAATATGAATAATCAACATCAACAGTAATCTTAAAAGAAAATTGCATAAACAACATCAGCAACAAATCAGATACAAAAACGTAAATTTTCTCTATTTTATATAAATGCACTGTGAATAGAAATAATTTCAAATATAAACTAAAATTAGCTGATATTAAGTAAGAAGAAAAAAAAAGTGAAATCATTAATCAAACTATTCAAAAAAATTGTCTCGTTTACTGAATGAAACAATTCTTTTGTTCATTAAAAATAATTTTTTTGCTCAAATTTTGTGGAAAATTTATTGAACATTCAAGTATATGAAAATGATTACACAATTATCATGGCTATCATTTCGTTGTTTTAAATTTTATTTTTATTTTTCGATACATAATTCTTACTACATCCTCCAATATATTTATATTATCTCTTCTATTCTTTTCATAGAATGATAAGTTCACATTCCATATTGCAGGGTGGTTATAATTAAGTTCCACTTTGAAACGGTTATAAAAAGAAAACTACTGGACCAAATATTAACAAACTTGGTAATAGTTTAAAGGAGGTCATGGGAATTTCTTTTCCGCCAAAAAAAAAAAAAAAAAAAGGTTAAAAAAACTTATCAACAGAGGCGAAACAGCGATGCATGCAATATTGTCAAACAAAATAGGACATGAAGACATCGGTTTAAAATGTGTTTAATCGTTTCTGAAACGTGTTACAAAGCATGTTCAATGTGAGGTCCACCATTTTCTAAAAGCAAGTGAAATCGCATTACTGCCTTCTCAACAGTAGCTCTTAGCATATCAGAAGGAAAGTTACGTACATGTCGGTGTATCGATCTTTCAATTCCGCCAAATTATTTAGATTATCACCACAAACAGTATTTTTGAGATAACACACACTGAACATGCTTTGTAACACGTTTCAGAAACGATTAAACACATTTCAAACTGGTGTCTGCTTGTCCTATTTTGCTAAATAATATTGCATGCAACGCCATTTTCCCCCTGGTGGTAAGATTTTTTTTTTTTTTTTTTTTGCAAAAAAGAAATTCTCATGATCTCCTTGAAACTATTACCAAGTTTGATAACATTTGGTCCAGTAGTTTTCTTTTTATGACCATTTCAAAGTGGAACTTTAATTATAACCACCCTGTACATGCAGGATGATCCAAAAGCGTTAAAATATTCTTTAGTTTCTATTTTTAACCTCTAGACAATAAATAGATATTGTAAATTGCAAAAGCGTTCAAAATAAGGTGGAAAATTATTTATGTTATTACCCTGCAAAGAACTTTCAAAAAGTCACTTTTAAATTTTTACATGATCCCACTAAACAAATTTGGTGTATCAGAAAATTTTTCATTCTGGTGCAATAGCATATTATAAAAAAACTGCATATATATACCTACAAAACCGACCAAGTCATGCTTACTTGAAAATATCGACTAGAATATTAAATTAGAGAATTGAAAACAAAATCGATAGGACAAAGACTTTTGATTTGTCTAGATTTATATCTTATTACCTTGCAATACAACATATTGTATATCTCCACATTATTACTGTGCGGCATCCTGAATGCTGTTAAATATATCGGATAGATCATAACAATATTGTAGATAATTTTGTGCTGTTAAGTAATGCAGTTTCGAATTTTCTGAATTTTCACATTAAGACATGAGTTGTTTTTTTTAATTTATTTATTTACTGTGCATTGAGCAAACTTCCTGTATTGACAGTTATAAAATAAATTGTTTTAGTTGAGTGAAATAATTATTTTCTGCTTTAAAATTACTTTCGGTATTTTCGCAAACTTCGCATATAAGAACTTTAATTAAGCTTTTGGTTTCTAATTATTTTGCTTACATTTTTTTAAAGATAATTTACTGTTTATGATGGAATCATTCGCGTTTTTTTTAAATTTTATTTTCACATTCCCGTAAATCGACTGACACAATTGCTTTGATGGCCATAAACAGCTTAATGTCTTAAAATCATCATCGACTCAGTACTTCTAATAAATTTGTGCGAATAAATTTCGAAGTTAGTCGAATAAATTGTGAATTCCATGAGTTCTTGAGAGAAGAAAAAAAAAGCCTCTAATGCCTTTGTGAAAAACAGCTACTGACTGACATTATTTTAATTAATTCTTGTACTGTTCTCAGTGTCTTTAGTTTATCCGAACGTTTCGTATTATGTCTAAAATCGCCTTTGGGGAGCTTTCGATACAAAAATTGTAAATATTTCTTTTAAAAATTACTTACTGCCCATTATGTATTTCCTGTTTAAATTATGTAACTTTTTGGCCTTTATTTGGTACCTGTTCTTTTATACTTTTAAATAAATGCTCTTGGAGGATTTTACATTTTTTAACTTTAAGTGAACAGTTTATAGTTTTTGCAATTTTATGTAATCAATTGCCACTCTTATTTTGAGAGATACATGTATGGAATATGTTTTCGTCCTTGATTTCACCACTGGCTCACTATGAGCTTTACATCAAATCGGGTAGACTGGGGCAATGTCAGTGTTAAAAATTAATATATATATATATATATGTATGTAATGATATTTTAAACTTTAAATTTAAACCAAATTAATTTCCAAAGCTTTATCTTAATTTAGCCCATAGTAATTTCATTCTCTTATTTCTTGATCCAATTCCACTTTCGGTTTAATTAATTCAACTGAAGCTGTGTAAAAAGTACTGCGCCATCAGACTACATATCGAGTGAAAGTGATACTTCCGTTGCCCTTCTCAAAGGTCAACACGTATATTGAATTGGCGCGTGGCCGGAAATCCCATGCTATATAAGACTAGTGATCATTTGTTTCGGTCCTTTTTTCTTACTTCTGCTTTCGTGCCGAGCTGCGTCTTCATGTAAATAATCATGTTTGCCTCCCGAAAGAGAATAAAACGAAATTAAAGATACAAAGTCTCTTCACTGCTTGTCCAACCTGCCTTCTGCTTAAACCAAAATAATGTTATACACACACATATTATACATACATTTTAATCAATAACATATTTAATCAGATTTATTTAAATTTTTAGCACATCAAATTTTATTTCAACAAGTTATTTAATATCTATTTATAACAATGTTTAGTTAGCATTATTAGAGTTAAGGTTAAAAGAGCATAGTTCGCAATCTGAAACAGATTTAAGAAATTCGAGTTTTCGAGTTTAGTAAGTTACACTAACGTCCCGTTTGGAAACAAGACTAAGACTGTTTTGAGACGGACTTTATAATTCTAAGCTCCGGTCAGATAATATCCGAGTTGTCAACTTCTCAAAAAATATCTGCGCAACACCAAAAGGAGGAAGTTCGGCCCATATACATGACTGATATTTCATAGATTCGGGTTTCAAGCTGTAAGCAGTACCACCCCGTAGCCGCTATTTTATCATTAGGCCACCACGGCCTAGAAATTCTTTTCAACTTTCCCAGAAAATGTTAACACAAGATTATTCAGCGGAAAATATAAAAGTTTCCATGCTATAAGTTAAAAATCTGAAAAGATAACATTTTTTTTCCTACTCAAAACTATTATTCAAATTGTAAACAATGCCAAGGATGTTAATGCCACAGATCTACACTTGTTAAGGATACTTGCAGTTACGTTTGCCATATGATTATGAAATCACATGAATTAACTCCTTTTAGTTTTATCTTACATATTTATAACAAAATTGTTATGAAGATAAATTAAACTTGAGACGATTCATGCTTAGTCACATTTGCAATATTCTATCAAAAGAAACTTTTTAACAAGGGGAAAACGTTTTAAAGTTAATGAATTACCTGTCAATATGTGTAAGAGTAACCCAATGGATCTACGAGAATGCAGCCATACAACAATTTATGAAGTTATGATGGCGTGTAACATTTAAAGGTGATTCAAAGCCCTGTGGTAGATATTAGTTTTCTTTTTAATAGATACTTTGTACAGAAGAACGCTTGCTTACAGAGGACCGAAGATTTAGAACCAACAAAGAGCATTCTTAGAATTTTTTTTTTTTTTTTTCCATACAACACAATTCCAAAGAAAGTTTATTTCTATTATGGAATGAAACTATAAATGAAAAATCTCTCGGTCCAGTCATTTATAAAAGCATTTTTACAACTGAAAACATATTCAACAAATTTTAGATTGTCTTTAAACTTTTTTGGGATAATCTGTATATCAATAAATTTTGTTATAATTATTCGGATAATAATAATTCGAAGTTCATTAAAATAAAAGTGCTTAATTCAGACAATGAGCATGGCCAAATTATCAGATATACAATTGATCTGTGGTCCCACAACTTATTAGGCCTTGGGATTTTTATGCATTAATTTTAAAGTAACATAATTTTGTACTTTCGTTTAATTTATAAGATTTATGTATCAATAATTAAGTATCGTTTAATTATTATTTTCATGTATTTAAATTCATTTTAAAACATAATTCATTAGTCTAATCTCGTTTTACAGTTGGCCGATTGACTCATAAGTCAATTGCACGGACAAAGTTTTTATTCGAGAAATTAAATTGTACTTAAAACGCTTTGTAATTTCTTTTATAATTTTTTAAAAATTACTTTTATATTTATAATTTTTACAAATGAAATATTGAACATTAAGATATCCATATTACATATGAGAAATTTTTAATGAATAAATAGTTAAAAAATAAATTTAAATTCAGGAATTTTATTTTATAAAGAATTTTTAGAAAAATATTAAACGTATAATATTAATTTCATTACTAAAAATAAATAACCTCGCAATCTGCATGGAAAAAGCAATATATTTTTAAGATAAATTATATAAAAGCTTTTATTACATATCCAATTTTTCTAAAAAGTATGCAATGCGATTAAGAACAAAATGGAACTTACAATATTCTGATCTCTGTTGGATGTACCACTGCTATAGGTTGTAGCTAAAGTTGATGAGCACTGCTCTAAATACCATGGCATTAATCCACTCTGAGTAGCACTGCTTATAGATATTGTATAAATTGAATTTGTGTACCCATCGCAATTACAGTTGTCATTATGTCTTCCTCCATTTCCTGATGCCCACACAAATATCGATCCAAGGCCACCTCGTCCCTGCATTCAATGAGAAATTTCTATAATGTACATTTAATAAAAGCATTTGAAATGAAAAATCATAATTTTATGATTATTAATCATAACTGATTTGAAAGAAAACTCCAATTACACAATGAAAAGTTAATTATTCTATCTTTAAATGAAATTTTCAAAATAAAAATAACACGAATCATAAAACAGTAAACTGTAGACTTACAAATTTTTAAAGGTAAATTAGCATAATATCTTAATAACCAGAAAAGTAAATTGTAATAAATTAAAATCTATATATCAAGATTAATATTAGAGAATAAGTTAAAATCCATAAACACAGATGCATGAAATGGAGAAAAAATGCAGAAACTTTTGATATAAATACAGAATTTTTCGTAATCAATAAAAGTATTGTAAGAATTGGGTGGACTGAGATGGATTCTACTTATGTGAATTATGGTCCCTCAAGAAATGAGTTAGATTTCAAAGGAATGCTTCTGCTATTCTCTTCAATCTGATAGTTGAGGAATTTAGGAAGAATAGATGTATATAAGAATGAAAACAATGCCACTTCATCCTTTGAAATCTTCGTTAGTCCTAGATTTAAATTATTATATTCAATTAAAACATAAATCTCTTTCTTTTAAAAGTTAATTATATAAAAATTTTAAAGTCAAAAAATTCAGAAGAAACACAATCTGATCAATTTTCTAAACCAAGAAATATCATAATCTATTGTATTTGGTTAAATAGCAAGATTAATTTTCTGATGACACAAAGACTTTAAACTTTTCAACATATTAGTCTAGGCCATGGTTCATCAAGAAAATGAATAGCTAAATCTCTTCCAAACAAATGAATTTTTAAAATTATATGTCATAACATAGTTGTTAATTCAAGAAATTTTAAGGGAAAAAAAGTTATAATATTATAAGTTTTTTGTACACAAAATTTACATTTTTTAAAAAAAGTAAATTCAACTTTAACTTAACTTCTTTTTAAATAACTTCCAACTTTTTAAAAAAAATTTACATTTCTTTTAAAGTAAGTTTCAGTATCTGGTTTTAATGAGAAAAACTGGAACATACATACACAAAAAAAGAATATATAAAATAAATTTAGAACCAAATTTTTCTGGAAAATTGTGATCAACAAGTAATTCTAAATACTTTTTAAAAAGTAATAAGCATTAAGTTTGGAAACATAATTTTTCTTTCTTAAATTTCTTTTTAAAATTCTTAAAATTAACTTTTTTTTGTCTAAAATTTCTTTTTAAAAAATTACATAAACCATGTCAACATTACTTAAAGGGAGAACCCCCGCCCCGCTAAATCACCTTTCTTACTATTTCTGTGCTAAACAATTTCACTTACGCACACACAAAAAAGCAGCTGACACTGAAAATGTGAACAATTGCCTAAAATTTCATTTATTTACATACTATATTAAAAGCTCGATCATAGACATAGAAAAATTCCATTTTACGAATTCTTTTAGCTATGGGGTAATTTCGCTTTTCGCATCCATATCAGTTTGCTGTTATGGAAACAGAGAAATCAAGTACTCAAAAATTCTGAATTTTTTTTTCTTTTAATAAAACTTTACTAATTTTTATTTTAAATACTTTTTACCAAGTTTAGCATGGCAATGAAGAGTTTTAACTGTGTATGAGATTGGAACTACTCATTATTGACACTGGCCACCAGATTCAAGTACAACCTGTCTTTTGAGTCTAATTTGAGAATGAATGAACACAGAAGATTTAGAGGAAATGTGTACAAAGCAGATTAGAAACTAAATTACTATACAAACTAATCCTTTAATGAATGCAAAATAGAAATTTTCTTAAACATAAGCATTTTTTACAAAAAAAAAAAAAAAAATGAATTACTGTCAGAGAACTTCATTCTTAGAAAAAACAGTACATCATAGTTTTGTGTGGGAAAATGTCGCGGAAACACTACAAGAATGGGTTCTAATAAGGAACCTATCCATCCCTAGATGCAATGCATTTTCGGCATCGACTTTTCATGCTGAGAATTAAATTATGGAACACCGAAATCGGAAGCGAAAACAGACATAAAGAATTCTTCTTCCAGCTTATCAAATAACTTTGGAGGAAGACAAAGTAGCAAACGGTGTCTCAAGTCCCAAAGATTCTCTGTCGGATTCAAAGCTCGGGATAGAGCTGACCATTCCATTCGTTTGATACCGATCCGATCTCACAATAGTCCTCAATAAACCGAGCTCGGTACGGTCGTGCATTGTCTTACATCAGAAGAAAATCATTACCAACAGCAGCATATGGATGGACATATGGATTGAAAATCTCGTCTCGATATCTAACACCGTTTCAAAGTTCGCCCTTGGAACACATTCCAAGAACCAGGAATGAACACCGAGAGATCGCTGATCAAACCACTTTTCCACCACGTCTGCTTTCAACAATGATGGATTGGTTATATCTGGTGCGTTTTCTCTCCAGATCATCTGACGACCTGAATCACTCTCTCATATGAACCATGACTCGTCTGTGAAGCGTACAGACTGGTCCAGGAGACGTGTTCTTTTGTCTAACGTAAGCGGGAAGCTCTGTTCCTGACTTCAAGGGAAGACACACAAGTGGTCGTCTTTCATACAGACCAGTAAATGAAGGCCTCTTCGCATTGAAGTAGCGGAGAACCTTGTCCATGTTGGCACAAAATGATCTGCGATGAGCTGATACACAGTGTGTTTCTTTTCCTACAGGCCGAAAGAGCTAAACAACGGTCTCCCGCAGGTGCAGTAACTCGTGGTCGGCCTGACACATGTCTTCTGGACAAAGAATAATGGGATTGAAAGTGATCCTATAGTCGTTTGACCACACTACGCGGCACATTGAGACGTCTAGCAGTATCAGCTTATGACAACTTTATTTCCATCCATCCAACCGACCACTACCTTCATGAATTGGACAAACGATTTCATCTAGACATTGCTAGACTTTCCTGGGTATTGTCAACGAAACTGCTAATAATAAGTGAAGATTACAACAATCATGCACAAAACTTACACATGAAATTACGTCAGATTTTTGCACATTTTCTTCGACTATTCAGTTCTTCGAAATATTCAGTTCTTTAAAATAAAAGTGGTAGCTATTGTTTGTGTAAGTTTTCTTAAAGTTTGCAATTATCGTGCATATAATTGCAAGATAATTAACACTACAAATAAGCAAATTGCAATATGGATGTTTTGTCTTTTAAATACATGAAAATAAAAGGTCGCTTTATCAAAAAGAAAAAAACGTCGGGGAAAAAAAACCTGAAAAAAAAATGGAAGAAAGATTTATTTGAGACTTCTCAACTCATCTCAACAATAAACAAGCTATTTTATAGAACATGAGGATATATTTTCTTATTTATTTGTGAAAACCCTCTGTAAAATCTTTTCACAGAGCACTCTCACCTTAAAATAGTACAGACTCGGTAAATTACTGGAAGATTTGGTAAAGATGGGAATGTAATGAAAGCTATGGACTGTATTTTCCAGTTGTGGTGCTGTATTTTCGAGATTTCAGAAGGATGTCAAAAGTTCTCATAATGTAAGCGGCAAAATCATATGCCCCTTCTTATTCGTTGGCAGAGGTCATGCTGCTTTGGAAATTCTTTCATCTGTTCTAAACATATCCACAATGGATAAGTGCATGCACAATTTATCTAAAGAAAACAAAGTGATAAAAAGTAAAATGTTGGATATATCACGACAAGCAGCTCTAGAAGCACATAAAGGTTCATTTTTCTCAGGAAGATAAAAAGGCTATTGACATTGGTGTCTCGTAAATGGCACTTGGCAGAAACGACAGTACACTTCTAACTTAGGATCAGGCAATATCGCCAACATCATTAGTGGTCTGGTCCTTGATTTTGAAATTTTTCCAATATACTGTCAGAACTGTGTGAAGCACAAGGTGAGACAGTGGACGAGACACGAGACATTTGCAGTTAACAGTGCAGAATTCCAGATATGGCGACAAAGACATATCGGCGAATGTGAAAAAATTTTGATGGATCATTTAGAGCCACGGAAATGTATATGTTAATCAGTTGCCATATGTTTCCATGTTGAGTGATGGGGACTCGAAAGCTCCCCCCCCTTTTTTTTTGACAGAAAAGAGTGTTTGTGATTCAAATGTAAAAAAATAGTGCTTGAAGCCCGTTGCGAAAAGGTTCAGCATATTCTTACAGAACAAAGTTTAAGAGATGAGAGTAAAAAATATTATTCTTGGTGGATGAACACAGAGAAGCCTGAATAAAAAAACAAACTTAAAGCTGCAAAATTTTATACGAAGGCCATGTTCCAAATACTCAGTAGTGTAAGCTAATTTATTGCAATTACCTGCAACTGATGAAAAGCCTACTCACGGAAAATGTTCTGACGGAGAAACATCTTGGTGTTTTTACAAACTCCAGGATTGCATAGTTTCTTAAAGACTCGCATTTCTCTGGTAGTTAAAAAAAAATTGTCTATCATTGATATGTTAAACTTGACAGAGGCGAAAATTAAAGACTATACAACTGCATCTAGTAGAAATGTTCGAAAGAGATGCTTTTCTTAAAACGGAGGCAAGAAGTAGTAGGTACAGATGCCATAGGAAAAAAATTATTAGGACATGCAGTTTTTAAAAACGAAAGTCGATCCAAGTCCAAATGAAAGTTATTTTTTTGTTACGAATGGCTGAAAAATGAGATAAACATCAAAATTCACAAAAGAGGAAAAGAATGTACTGTATCATATTATATATATATATATAGTACTTGTGGTTTTAAAATTTTTGAAGCAAACAATTATGGATGATTTCTGTTAATTTGAGGGTATAAGAGTTTAGAATTTATGCAAAATACTTGTATCCTAAAGTCACTCTAAATACTGCAGTAAAATATATGCCTACTTTATTATTATTTAATTGTGTTTTATTATTATGTTACTACATTTGTGTTTTATACTGGAACTTCACTTACATGAAATATTCAGTTATAAAATAACTTCTTATTCCCTGACGAAATCCTCATTATGTATTAGCCTATCCATTATAGCATTATGTATCCACTTATTTTAATAATCTTATCTTCTTATCCTTTCATCTTTGTATAAGTGAGGTTTCACTGTATTAGGGATCTTATATATTAAATGTATGTTAAATCACTAACTTTTTTTTTCCAAAAAATTGAATTATAGGAAAAGACATTTCTCTCCCCCCCCAAGAATAAAAAAAATTTCTTAGATGCAGAAATTCAAAATGTCCCAGACAGTAAAATTTTCATCCAATTACTCCCACATTTTCCTAAAATATCCCTCTTATATATAATATAAGAATCTTATATAAAAAAAATAATTGCATGAAAGAAGAAATTTATATTTCTAATTGAAGGAAATCAAAAAATTCATAAAATTTCATGAATCAGTACATTGTTTGCCCATATTTGGTAAACTATCTTATTAAACAATATTTAAATATTAGACATTAAAATATTTAAAATCAAGTGAAATATGCAGTTCAGTAAAAATTGTCACCTTGCACAACGTTTTGAAATCTAGTTAATTTTAACCTTTTAATTTTTTTTTAAAACCACTCATTTTTCAATACAAAAATTTTATATGTGGTTTTAATTATAACATAAACACATAAAAATCTAAACAAGTAGGTAAAGAATTGCGAAAAAAAATTTAATGTCCATTGTGCCTTAATAAAAGACATCCCATTTGCAACAGATATGAATTAATTTCAATAAAAAGTAATGAATGCCAAGTGCTCTTGCTTATGGAAAATGAAATTTTAACTGCATAAAGAAAAAAAATCTGTCTAAATTCTTGTAAAAAATAATAATAATAATACAAGTGTGAGACAAAAATTACCTTAGTGATTCCCTCAATGAAAGCAGTTTTTGCTAACTTTCCAGGACCATCGACTGTTTTTCCATCATCTTCTGGACCCCAGGAAGCACTGTAAATGTGAATATGGTCTGGATTAAGACTTAGAGCTGTTGCTTCAATATTATCAGTAACAGATCCATCCAACATCCGTACACCTATATATAAAAGCATACTTAAATTATAGCAGTCTTTATTAATTTCAAAACACACATGCAGACAAAAACACTGTTGTACATATTAATCAGTAATAATAAAAACGTAATATTTTTAAGTAGTAAACATGCGTAATATTTTTTATGCAGATATTTATAAATTTTTTATATAAAAATTAACAATTTCAATAAAAAAATTTTTTTATTACAAACCCTTCTTCAGTGAAATGGAATAATTAAAATTGATGCTGATGTAGATACTGTAATATTATAGTCCGCCAAAAAAAGAATCAGGACACTGCTCGTTATTTCGAAACTAGTTAGTGCATAATAAAATTGTAAATGTCTGTCGCTATATAAATATCTTTTAAGTACATAAAATATTTCTTTGTGTAATGGGTCATCTCGATATTTAGATTTACTCAAACTCAATTTTTATTCATATAACAATATGCTATTTCAGATACACATCTAAATTCTATAGATTAAAAATAGCTCGAATACATGTAACATTTTGTAATTTTGAGCTGATGAGTTATAAGCAATTTAGAATTTCAGCTTCTAAAGTTAAATGAGAATTCTCTTTTTTCAATATATTTCAAAATATAATTAATTTGATAATAATTCTTTTGATTCCTTAAAATACTCAATAAAAATGGGAAAATCATGTATTTAAAAATATGTAACATTATTTTATAGTATTAACAAAGTTTTGAATAGAAACTCACAAAAAATTTGTATCAATCAAAGGTGCAAGACCTGAAACATCACTGTTCCAAATTTTATCCGTTTTCGTTAAATAATAACAAGATAATTATAATTCTGTCAAATAATAAGATATATAGCAATAATCAAATGCTTTCAGAACAACATGCTTTTTGCTTCGTTGGGGGTATCTGCACTTTACAAAAAGGATTTTCTGACAAGAACAAAAGATTGCTAAAACAGAACGGAAAACAAAGTATGTTCTTCCATGATTCTTTACATAAAGAAACTTTGAAAGACAAAAGATTAAAAACGCTTTGAAGTATGAAAAGGAAAATGATTTAAAATGATTTCGAGTATCCTTTGGTGGAAATTTTAACGTACAAAATCAACAGCATTATGTCATTTTTGCTTCAATTGCAAAAGAACGTTTCCGAAAGTAAACACCTCTTATTATTATTATTTTGCTGTTCCAAAAACTTTTTAATTTAAAACTCTTTTATTAATATTAAACTTGCCTAGAATTTTTGTTTATTTTAAACAATGAGTCATGGAATTTTTATTTTTTGTAATTAACTATGTAAATAAAAGTAAGCCTTTAAAAATTCTCATTTCGTCATGTTTCATCGCTGATATGTAAACTTAAAAAAAAAAAGCATTACATTTTTTTAGAGAATGAGGGCACATAGTAAATGTAAAGTATTAACAGAGTGACTTATTTGCTATGTTTGCATTTATAGAAAATGTCCCCGAATCCTTTTTCTCGCATACCAAAGTTTATTTTGAGCCGATTTGGCTACAATTTTTTTATTTCAGGATTTCTCATTATGCTGAATCATTTAAAAGACGAAAAATTGGGAGTGGTAATTTAAAAAATTGCTTATGCAAATATAAATATGTAAATGGCTCCTTAACAAATGAGTTTAAATATTTTTAAAGAAGGTATATTTCCAAAATGAACGATACTTTTTCTTTGAATTTTATTTTTATAGAATACCAGCGATCTAATACTTTATTGACGGACTGCACATTAGTGAAGTGATGATAGTAGAGTCCTATATCTAACAACATCTGTCAAATAGAGTGCTATGAAAAATTTCCACTATGGTCTCCATTAATGTCAGCAACTAATTAACACTTTCAACACTTTTCAAAAAAGTAAAAGTATTCTTCAGATATGTATTAGAAAGTTCAGCCTATCTAAACTGGCATAAGAGACAAATTTTAGTTCACAGAAACCTGTAATTGGAAGTATCTGAAAGACGAGATATCTCGTCGGTAGCGTTGAATGTATTAAAGCAATGAAAGAACCGCATTATGTTTCACTACACTTGGCAGCTTTAAGCACCCGCTGTCTTTGTTAAGGTGTGGGTGGTCAATATCTTGTAACTTAGTGTTGTTTCATTGCCAATAATTTAGTTTCCGTAGTTACTTACTGCCATAGCAAGAAAACATTATATGAAGGCTGCGAAATTAACGTTCTTGAAAGGCTAGTTTCATGACCTCATGCTATGAGGACCTGACTTGGTCAAATTCACTCTACTGGATGCTCAGACTTACAACTTTATCCATGACAAAAGTAAACTAGTGGGAGTGGCCTCCGCAAAACTTTCTCGCATACACTCCACTATTTAATTTTAGTTACAGCACTTATACAATTAATAGATGATCGTTATTTATTGAAATTTGAGATTCAAAGCAAAGTAGTAGACATTAGTTAACGAAGTAGTTGACATTGCCTTTAATTAAAATAAAATAAAAAAGCTTTGTTTTATCATTTCTTTACCAGTACGTATAAGTTTAAATTCCTTAATGCATTTCAAAATTTTACATATTCATTTTTTCTTGTTAAAATAGGCGTTTGTTATCTTTATATTGTTGTTCTAAGCTGCCAAAAAGGTGAAGACCCCTTCCTAGTATATAATTAATCTTGTAAATAAGTAAACTCCCTTTATAAGGAATACAAATGTTATAATATCTCACTGCATGATGATAGATTATAAACAACTAAATGTAGCTGAGTTTGAAGATTTGATTGTTCCATGAAAAATAAGTTTTGCTTAAAATCTTTATAAATCCACATCACCTATTCTCCTCTATTAAAGATGTAAGCAAATGTAAAAGCCGCAACGAAAGATTGAAATCTTCAGTTGCGCATTGGAGTATAAAACTTAACATTTTTAGATGAAGGAAAAATGTGATCTCATTTTAGTTGGAGTAGAAAACCCAACAGCCTTCAGAGTCTTTTAGATTTCCCAACAGTAATCAGCAGCGATATTTTCTCCCAACAGATCATTAAAAAAACTTAAGAAAATTGGTATTAGTGTTTTTAACCCTAAGACAGCATTACAGAGCCAAAATCTGATCATCAGCCATAAATTATTTCCTACACTTATGGTAATGTATGTTTTGCACTTGTTCTAGCGCGTCATTTCTACATAAATAATAGCATATATAAACGGAAACATCATGTAAATCACTTTGTTTGAATAGGAATCACCTCTCAGCCACTTTAAGGGACACAAAAATAGACAGTGGAAAAGAAACTAATACATATGATAATTCTCCACCCTAAAACGCTGACCATAGACGGCTCAGAATTTCCACCTCACTCCAGCGTTCTATGCTGGACATGCCTGGCCGAACTGTCGATGCTGGTCGAATTTTCATGACCATTGAAAATCATGCATCATCTTCCGTTTTGAGCCAGAGCCAGAGCCATTGCTTTGGATCCGCTTCATAAAAGGGCATATCCGTTGATGGAATAATAGACTTATCATTCGAATTTATTTCAGATTGTAAGCGAGAGGAAGGTAATAATAATAAAGTTTTTATAAAAACCACTCCTTCTTTGAAGAAATAAAATATTATAATTAACTGTAAAATGCAGACATTGGTTTGACACTGACAACTTTATTAAAGGGGTTTTAATACAACTATTTCTTAATTATTTTATTGTAAGGAAAAACACGAATATTTTTATTATATAAATTAAAATTTAGTAAGATAATCTAATATTTTCCTTTATTTGGAGGTTTTGTTTAATCAGTATTTTAAGAGAGGTTATTTATAATAATAAAATTATGATATATCAAGAAATATCAATTTATACAGGACGATATATCGAGAAGATAAAGTTCTGTCATCCTCCAGTTCTAATCATATGATGGCTTTTCAGTGTAAGAATTAGTTCCAAATGAACAATGTCTCATTGTGGCAGAATTTCCAATTTTGTCAAGTTCAGTATATTCTATTTTTAGCAAACTCACAAAACTTATTTTGAAAAATCTTCTAAACTATTGCAATTTGCATAATTTTAAATAACTTCAAATTTTTTTAAATAAATACTATTATCACTAAAAGAATATTTCAACAATTTTTTTATTTATGAACTCAATTTTAATACTAATGACAAAATTTTGAGCATTATTTAATAATACTGTATTTTTTTACCACAAATAAAATAATTGTAAGGGTTGTTTTTTTTAATACCTACCACCTATACTTGAATTATATGCAATTCCAACACCACAGAATTCATTATTAGCAACAGCTGCTACTTCTCCAGCACACCTAGTTCCATGTCTGCAAAAGAAACCAGATTTAATCTACTTAATTCACCATAGGTTAAATAGTGAAACATTATTATCTTCTAATTACAATCACGTCCATTCAACTAAACTAAGAAACCTGACTTGTAGACACAAGGAGTATTTCACGTCTCTAAAACTTAATTTAAATTTTAAAAAATTATCTTGAATCAAGTTCTATATTTTAAATGTCACTTAAAAGCAGCTAGTGCAGATTTGACTCATTTCAATCCAAGAGAAGTTAGTATATTTTATATTTTAATTAGCATGGAGTGCAAAACAATTCATTCTGCATCCTCGGGAAAGGTAACAATTTTAAGGAAAGTTTAAATAAACTTTTTGAGTTAATAATAACTTAATCTAAAGAGAAAAATATATAAAACAAATATAGAAAATATATTCACTCACTTAATTGAAGAATCAAGTTATCTAAAAACAAGTACAGAGACAATTGAAATGAAGAGGAGAAAGTCAAATTTGATTCAGTTGCGAAGTATATAAAATGTTTTATTATATATTCTAAAAAAAATTAGCCAGTGACATTTTTCCCCAGAAGTTTCATCGTTCTTCCTTCTTTAATAATGTCAGTGACTTAAATTAGTGTGAACAGCATCACAATATTTATTTTCTAAATTGATGGGGACATTCTAAATGCAGTGTCACAAATAATAGTTATTTAAGTAAAAGATTATTTGATCATTTTATGTTTAATTTTCTCCAAATTGAATCTAGCAGAAAGCCAGGGCAAGTTTGTAAAGCAAGTTGACAGATAACGTCGTCTGATCTAAAATAGTCAAGGACTATTTGCGGAATTGTGAATCAATTGTCTCGCTTACATAATGAAAATGATTTTATCAAAAGAAAATAGACAAATTCTCCCAATTAAAAGCAAGAAAAATGACAGTTTCGTATTTTGATGCCTTTAAATATTTGTTTCTATGTTCGTAAAATTTTACTCCCATTTTTTTTTTTTTTCCATTTCTTTTATTACTATATAAAATGTACACATATAATACGATAAGATAGGCACTTTTGTATCTCTCTCTAAATTTAATACAATTTTATTCATTATTTGATATTAATATTTCTTTTTTTTTTCAAAAATGTTTATTTAACTTTACTTTTTTTAAATCTGAAAACATGCTAGAACCTAGAATATGCCATTTAGTCTTTGGATTACAAAAAATTGACAATATTTACCTTAGCTCGATATTCAGAAACAAAGTAAAACTTTCTCTTAATTTATAATAAATAAATAATTTAATAATTAAATTTTTATAATAAAATAAATAATAAAACTTCTATTTATAATAAAATTTTTATTTATAATAGAATTTCTTATAATTCTTAAAAGATTTAGTGATTTATGAACTCAAGCTCATTTTTACTTACTCTTATAACAGTATTGTAATCATCAAAAAACTTGTTATGTATATTCAAATATATATATTGTTACGGATACTTCCGGGGTTCTTTCACGATTTGTTGGTCGAAGAAGAAAACAGTCCTCAAGTAATGGACGACGACCTTTTTTAACACAAATACGAAGACAACAAATGCACAGCCGAGACGAACACATGTAATACACAGAAGCACGTTACAATAAACAGTATCCCACAAGTAGTAATCGGTAGTAATAATAATCGCAGCACACAAAGCGGCCAGACAGAATTCAGCAGGAGGAGGGAATGTATGTAGCTTCACTCTACAGTCTCACCAAACGTCTGCAATTCTCTACTGTCTATTCGCTTAGCTATATCCAACTGCCGAGTGACTACTCCACACACGACTCGATGCTACTTCTACAATAAACACCAGGAATTGGCACACAACTCAATTCAGAACTATTCAACTCAATTAACTATTCCGCTATCCTCTCCAGAAAATTATACACGACTGACTGCTGCTCGAGACTGCCGGCCTTTTATAGTTCCCGGGAAGCGGTCAGAGAAGGTCCTGGACCAATCAGGCGTATCTCTACTCCTATTGGCTCAATTCTAAAATTCTGGAAGTTTCCTGTAATATCTATTTTGTTGCCAAAGTCGCCAAATTCGTCGTCAACCTCTGAAATCACGCTAGATATATTAAAAAAATTATTATAAAATATTTTTCCCCTGGATAAAAGTTAACCTAGTTTACAATAAATACTGAATACCCATAACGTTAAAAATGATACTTCTCTTGATCAAAATAATTGATTAAATCAACTTTAGTAAACGAATATTTAGGTGTGATATTCTAACACTTTAAATATTTATCTCGATCAAATCAATGCAGAATTTAATAAATAAAGAAAACCACTTCTTAAAATAATTCAGAATCTTATTTTGAATGTTTACATCAATTCTATCAAATAAATTCAAGGAGTAATTCTTTCTCTAATGATTTGAAGTTATCCAGCAATCAACAGAAATTAAACGAAGTATGAAGAGCAAACATTTTTTTCCCTTTGAGGTTTTTGACGCTAACTCATTTTCATTTGGAACCTACCTGATGGTATACAACTTACCAGGCTACAGTAGAATCAGAGTTGAAAAAAAAAAAAATTATACCATTACAGTCTAGTTAGATTTTAAGAGATTTTATAAGTGTTAGTAAGTTTAGTAAAAATTTAGATGCATATTTAAAAAATTATTTTGGTATATATCCTGAATAAAATTGTTTTATGAAATGAAATCAAGAAATAAAAATGTGTGCAACACATACTTGTTCTCATCATCATCTTGCGGAGTAGGATCCTCATCTGCGTCATTAATATCATAACTAGCATCTTTGTCCTTGAAAAAGAAATGTTCAATTAATTCTAAAATTAGAAACAAGTGAGTAGCTAATATAAAATTTAAAAATATGCATTATAAAATTGTACTATATATGTACTGTCATTGGGTAAAAAAAGAAGCCACCCAAATTTATTACAGCATAGTTTATCATAATCAATCACCATCATACAATCATAAAAATGGTCTTGTTTGAAAAAAATTAACATACTCTTAAAATTTTTAGAATTAAAAGTTTTATAAAGGACCATCTACATATATTGAAATGAGGACAAACTTCAAAATTTCCTATGGTAACAGCCATTTTCCTCATCAAACTTCAAAACTGCACCAAAAATTCTTCCTGGAAATCAAATTTCGTTAGTCTAGTTCGTTTGTTTCAAAATTACGAGTACACAAAATTTCTGCCCTTCTAATTTTAAAATAAAATTTCAGACATTTATTCTTTTCTTTAAAAAAATAAATAATAAAAAAATACAGTTTTTGACTTAAAACTCTTTTTGTTATGAATATATAAATTCTCTATGTTTTTCTACTTTTGAAGAAAAATTTCCAGAATTCCTGCATTTGCTGTGTCATACACAATTTTTAAATTCCCTATGTTTTCTCAATTTTTCTGATTCTTGCTGTGCCGTGGCAAGTCTGATTTTTGAGACCTGGGAGCTCATTCTTTCTGATGAACGTTTCTTTGTAATTTAACAGCTTTGCCAGATAGGGTGTAGAGGTATGTGCAGCAAGAAAGGAAGATCTATTTCTTGTCTTCGATAGAAAATTTCTACCAATTGATAAATTGCAGATAAAGTGTCAAAAAACAACACTGCTCTCTAAAAATACTGTCACCAAAGACTAATTTTTCAAAACATTGTAAACTGTACCGTATATGAGTAAAGAAATCTAATTAACACTTACAACTCTAATATTTCCAAGAAATGGGGAGTAAAATATGATCGTTTAATACCACGAGTTTCCAATCGTTTCAATTAAATAAATATTTATACAGTGTGGTTTAAAGGAAATGTGCAATATTATAGAAACACTATTTCATTAATTTTCTTGCACAAGTAATATCAATTGCTCCGGGAATAATCATTATAACATGTCATTTTCAAATGCTTAAGCACACAAAATAATTTGGTTCACATAATCATTATTTTTTATAACATGTTTGAAGTAGTTCTTCAAAGCTTCCTCCCACTTCTTTTAATGTTTCTTCACATGTTTTTTCAATTCGACCTCACAATTGATCTTGCATTCTTCCAAAATGTGTTGCCACCTTTCAAAATTTTCATTTTGCAAAATGGAGGTTTTATTTTGGTGTTCAATGTTTAAATAATGCATGAAGAGACATTTCTTTTTTTATCATGAATTCACTACTTTTCACAAGTGAATCACAAAAAAAGAAAAGAAAAAAAAAATGCAATGCTTTTGAGCCCACAATTACATTATATAGTACTAAAAAACCGGGAAAATGACAGATTTTGCTGTAATCCTCCTTACACAAATACTATTCCAAAAGCACCTGAGGGCAATACTGCATAATTACATACAGTGGTTCAAACAATTGAGCGTACACCTTACTTTTACTTAATAAATGCGAATTTCAACATAAATAACATATTACCGAGAAGTGCAAACGTGATTGATTTTAGTGATTTTATTTTTACACATCACAAATTGTTTAATGGTTGGGTTTAGACGAAAATTTCATTTTCATCAGAACAATGATCCCAAACACACTGCACATAACATCAAAATGTGGTATCTTTTTCATTATAAACAGCAGTTACACACACCTCCACAGTACCCCAAAATCAATGCCATTGAATATCTATGGGCCACACTTGAAATAGTGGTTAAAAAATACAAAATTAGAAACAAATGTCATTTAAAACAAATGTTGCAAGAGGAATAGGGGAAAATATCTTCAGATACCACCTAAAATTGTTCGATTCGGTACCACAATGTTTAAAGATCATTATTATAAAAGCCAAAAAACATGCAACTAAATATTGACACTTTCTTTCTATGCGAGATATTACAAAAAATTCGTAAGTGTATTTTCAATTTTTTGAGGTAAAAATCTGTGTATGTTTATTTAAAATGCTTCCGAAACATTTCAATTTAGAAGTTTTTCATTGATTGTTCTTTGTTTTTACTTTAGATTAAACCATTTGTTATGTGCAAAAATAAAAACATGTTTTCATTTCAAGGTAATGTGTTATTTATGTTGAAAGTCGGATTTATCAAGTAAGGTGTACTCTCAATTGTTTGAGCCACTGTATATGAATAAATAGTAAAAATAACAGAATCATAATTCAAAAACTTACATAATTTTGGGCTAAGTCAGGATGATTACCCTGTATGCCATCATCTAAAATACTAACGACAACACCTTTCCCACTAAAACCATCTTTCCAAGCAGGAATGACATTCATGTCATAGCCTCCATATCCACCATCATGCTAGAAATATTTAAATAATTCTTTAGTATATTACGGAAAGTGAAAAAAATGTGTTAAAAAATGCATCATTTTCAGAATATTATCTTCAAAGACATTATACTTACTAGAAACCATTGCTCAGGGTACAAAGGATCATGGAAAGTTAAAAAAGATTTCCTAGATATACTTCTTTTTACTCTTCTTTTAACTTCTTGTTGCTCAAACCACAACACCTAAAAGAAAGAGAAAGCGGAAAGGGGGAAAAAAAACATTGCATAAATAACACACAGCTAAATTTGCTCTCTACAAATGTTATTGAATTTGTTACAAATAGTTGAGGAATTCACAATTTTATTGGAATAGATTATGACAGAATAAAATGAAACAAAATTTAAATTAAAATGAAAAATCAATCAACCAAAAGCTCTAACAGTATCTATTGCTTCTGAACTATGAGTCTACACACAAAAATTTAGACTACTACATACAAAAATTTAAAAATACATCAAAAACTGTTTAAAGAAATTTTTAAGATACTGGCAAATATTGAAAATTGGGGGTTCATAAAAATTTACACAAATACAAAGGATTTACATACATATCAATATCAAGGGGGGGGGGGAGAAAGAAAAGAAAAAAAAGGAGAAAGAGATGGAGGTATTTATTGTTCAAAGAGGATAAAAATCTATTTTTCTCTTTTATTTCTGAAATGTATTTTCTTTTAGCCTTTTTCTGAAATTACTAAATCAAAAGCTCTGAGCAACATCAGAATTCTTTTGGGGTTTGAAATTTATTACAAAAGCAAAGATATTTTTAAATTCTAGTTTAGAAAAATTGATCATATACTAAACTAAGAAAACCCTTACTCTCAGATATTTATATCTTC
The DNA here is from genome assembly GCF_947563725.1 of Argiope bruennichi. Lineage (NCBI taxonomy): Eukaryota > Metazoa > Arthropoda > Arachnida > Araneae > Araneidae > Argiope > Argiope bruennichi. Next base: position 76,186,462 of record NC_079163.1, on the reverse strand, counting down.
AAAAATTACATAAACTAAAACAAAGATTCCATGAAATTTTCTTTGTTCGGAAAAGAAACTGAAAAAGGAAAATTTGAGAAAAGTTCTATTTTCAACATCTTTTTAATTTTGCTGTATGGCAAGGCATATAAATCGATTATAAACTGCATATAGGCAATAAAATTTCTGTTATTTCAAAACTAATTTGAAAATATTTATTGCCATTTAAATAACATTTTTTCATAATACAGTTCAAGAGACAAGAATGGATAACAAAGATTAACCTGGCAATTTAACACACATTAAAAAAATTAATCATGAAATAAATAATATTTACTTACTGAGGAATCACTTTCAAGAATTTTGCAATGTTCTAAACTTGGTGACAAAGATCGCTTTTGAATTTTGCGATGCTCAAAAAGATAATAATTTTTCAATGATCCAATCTAAAAGCAAAATTATTCAAATTGAAAGTAACAATCAGAATATATCGGACATATAAATTCATTCAAGTCCTATTACATAACATTAATAAATTTGTGAATGTATTCTGTGATTGCTCAAAGATCAATATTCTATTTAAAAAATTTCCCCAAGTCTCTAAATTTAAACATTTCATTTCTTTAATAAATGATTTTTTTCCCCCTCTAGGAGTTTATACTGCAAAAAAGATGTTCTGAAATTAATAATTATTATTTGATAAATCATCATGAAAGAAGAAATATATTTTAAAAAGTTCCAAGAAGAAATATATTTTAAGGTATCATACAACAAAAAAAGGTAATACATTTTAGTTATTTATGTTGCAATGCTTCCCTTAATTCAGATAACATTACTATATAAGTAATTACATCTTAATAATTTGAAATGGGAGAGGTTCTTTAAATAATCATTTTTATGATCAAAGCCTTACTATTAATAGTGACAAAAGTAATCATTAAAAGCATCCTATTATTCACATACTTTAAAGAAAGACAAAAATAAGGAAATAATTAAAAGAACAGATTAAAAATAACACATGAATTAGTTTGCTTTTAATTAATTTGTTAATTTGTAATTTATGCACAAGCCGCTACTAACAGCAATAATAATAATAAAAAAAAGAGTTAAAATGAATAAAATATAATTATTTTATGTTAAGAAAGAAAATAGGGATTGAAAGATCAAAGAACAGAACAATAAAACTGCTATGAAATTAATTCAGCATAAAATGATCACAATCAGAAATTTTGTACAAAAGTTACAGCAATTGTGAAGTCCATGTAAAGAGAATGTATATAAAGTAATAATTTCAGAAATCTAGTATCAGTGAACCTTTATTTCAGGGATGTAAAAATAGAAAAATAAAATGCTGCAAGCTTCATAGAGTGATTTAGCAAACTGAATGTACAAAAATGAAACTGGACTTTAGTAAAAAAGGGGGGGGGGGGACTAAGTTTCTGATAAAATTACTTTAAGGAACTGTAAAGGCCTTACAGAGTAGTAACAGATACAGCATTTTATTCATAAAATTATGTATGGAGGTTAGCAATTCAAGTCCATTAAGTAAAATTCTGATAACCTGAACATAGTTTATTACAAAAAATCCTGCTTTGCTAGATATTTATAACAAACTGTTAAATAGCTAATGTTAAAGATACAAAAAACACATATTTAAAGTGAGTAAAAATTAAATAAGCTTTCACTATAGCTTTAAATTTGGTGAAATAAAAATACCAAATTATTTTTATCACTGATTTCATAAAAATCCTGGAACCAAAGACAAAGTATTTAAGAATATTGTGGAAGCTAAGAATTTAAATGCATGGAATGTTCTCCACAGCTACATAATCTGACTTACATTATTTTAGCCACATAATTTGGACGTTTAGCTCATCATCAAGAGGCAGAGGCACCGGTAGAGGTATTCACCAATGGTGGGAGGGGAGGCTAGACAAATCCAACAGGGAGCAGGCGCAATATATCTAATTTAACTTCACAATAACTTATAATAATTATTTTATATTAAAGCCAATTAAGTATTAATTAGCTCATTAAAATCCTTCATCTTTTCGTTTTTATTTAAATACTGACTAATTTTTCTCTCATTGTTTAAAATTTACAAGGATATTTGCGAAAGACAAAAAAAAGTTCAATTTCTTTTACTACCTATCAAAAGATTATCAATATTTGAATTTATTTTTAATAACACTCAGGAGATTTAATTTCACAATTTCAGAAAAAAATATGGTTCCATTCGTTTTTAGATTTTAGTATATAGATCAAAACAAAGGTTGTAGCACTAAATCACCTTAATTTATTGTAGCATGATCAAGGAAATATTTAAACGGACTTTAAAGAGGAATGTCTTTTATACTACTTTGAATTTGGTTCAAATTTTGAAAAATTTCTCAACTTCTGGATCATTTTAATATTTATAAAATATTTCATTTACAACCAAAAATGAATTAATCGGACAGGGCTACAGTAATTTATAAATGCCTAATATTGGATAATGATAACATATGCAAAATAGCAACTAACAAATTGAAATAACTAAATATAAAAATTCATAAAAAGTTTTCCTGATTCACTGATTTTTTTTTCAAAGTGAACAATGCTTTTACAATATAAAATTATACGAAAAGAATCAATGTATAAAATACTGTTGCATACTGTTGATGCAAGAGAAAACATGAAAAAGTCTGAGGTGAATAAACTTGTGTGCACAAACAATACAAGTGTTATTCAAAATCAATCTGACAGAATAATTTGAAATATCCTAAACACAGCATCTTTAAACTAAACAATATAGAAATTCAACATAGGAAAAATCCATAATGATAAATGAGAGTAAAAGAAAAAAATTTATCATAACTAAATATAAAATTTCTTCAAATGATATAAAACGTTTGCAATGTAATTTATTACAAAATAAGTAATTTAAGATTATTTATCAACAAAGTATTTGACAACTTCACATTTGTAATAACATATTTAACTAAGCATAGAATGAATTACCTGTCCTTTGTGCACAAATCCATATTTTTGTGCAATTTCTTTGGCTACGTTTTCTCCTCCTTTAATGTGCACCGCGAATTCATTGGTATGGATTTTGGTTTCTTCACTCTGGATATTTTGGATTAATTGAAATATTAATAAAATAATAAATAGTTTGTACTTTATGGGACCCCAAGGAACAATTCTGCAACATTTCTCCATATAGTACCAATATGTTGATATCAAATGCATTTTCTAGTTAAAAAGCTCTCGTTCAATAAGATAAACACATCACAAATCAATTTTTAAAAGCTTTGATATATCATGAAATTTCACGTCAATTGTATATTAAATAAATAAATGTTATAAAATGCAAAAGTGGCAATAAGCGAAGATGCAGTAGATTATTGTAATCTGAACAATACACGCATAAAACTATCTAATCTTAACTGCAGGCTTTTCAAACTTCACGCCAAAAAATAAATGTGGAAGCATTTGTTTATATATAATTTCAGGCTTATAAAATTAGGAAAAAATATTATTCACGGCAATTATAACGGTACCAAAAAAGTGAAGTTTTTTTCGGCCACCAAATCTCATTAATTAGAAATCCCCATGAAAATTTCGCAAGCACATTCCGTGGCTTTGCAAATAAACATCATATCAAACACTGTGAAGAGAGGAAAATGATTGACATGCGCATTACAGTGATAGTCACAGACAAAACATTTTTCCGAAAATGAAGGTAAAAAAAGTAGATAAAAGGAACATAATCATATCATATATACAGTTTAAAATACAGAATATGCATGTATGTTTATTGACTATTCAAATTATTTACAAGAAGACAATTCTGAATTTTCAAATGGCTGACTCAAATGTTAAAATAAATTAGCAAATGTCTTTTACACTGAGAAAAATTATAGCTCTTATCTGCATGGAAAAAACTTTCATGATTCCATTATTAGAAATTTTTTGAATTAAAAGCCATAAAATAATAATCTTTTTTCAAGTCGGAATGCAAAAACTTAATTTTTTTAAAAAATGAGAATTGAATTTTCTAATCTGAAATTTCGTAGCATGATAATGTTTCAGGATTGATTTATCTATCTCATTTTTTTCAGTACCTCCTGTGGAAATACTGTAGAACAAATAGGATTAGAGGAAAACCTCGGGCTATAAGTATACCTCCCTGAAGTGAACACAAATTCACTTTTGATGGACCAATCCCAGCTCGCAAAAGTATCTCGCTACGTATATGCATGTATAAGAGTAATGTAATCGTACATATGATTGGCTGAAGTGAAAAGCTGGCTGTATGTGTATGTTTACATTTCGGAAAGAAAGAACTAGTACGAGTTTTGATTTTTGTGAACCCACACAAGCTAAGAATCCGTTCAGGAGAATACACCGGAAGACAAACCTCATTCCTTCCTTCCTTCCAACTAGCGACTCAATCGCAACATTTATCCCTATAAGATTGGCGAATAAATCGCAAACCGTACTTTTCACGGGTAGGAACGTTTAACCCAGACGGGCACCAGGGATAAGTGTTGTCTTTTAAATGCTGAGTTGCATCACAACGCTTTTCCTGGGGTTTCTTACCTTATTTTACACTGGATGATCACCAAGAGTCATCGTCAGGATTTTCTGGATTTTATTGGCACAAGAGCCATGATGTTGGCTATGCTGCGCCAAACTGTGTTTTTCAGGATTAAAATATAAAATTTCAGCTATAAAAACAATGTGAAAACTTTTGAGAAAGATGAAGAAAACTTAAATATGTGGATAAAAACCTGTTGATTTCAAAAATGTAAAAATTTGAACATGTGATGTCTTACCAAGTAAGAAGGGCAATGGAGTGTTCGTATTTTGAAAGAAGTGCAAACGTTGAGCATTGAAATTTGGGCATTCTGACAATATATGTTGGACAGAGTAGACTCTAGGGACAGCACCAAAATTTTGCTCTTAGGGAAAATCATAGGGATTTTCTGATGTTTAGGGAAAACGAAGTTTTTCAGCCCACATGATTTCTTCGTCAGAGTCCTGAACTGTATAATTCTGTATGTTCAAAAATGTTTCAAAATTTGGGTACAGTTCTAGAGACGGGTACCATTTGGCGATTTCCCGCCAAATTTTTCTCGCCAAGCCCCGCGGACGCTGTAATCTTCAGAGTTGTATTTCTCAATATTATGACTATTTTCAAGAGATTTTTTTTCTGAAGATTACAGCGTCCTTGGGGCGATGGCAGGAGAAAAATTTGGCATGAAGTATACAAAAAGAACAAAAATAAGAATAATTATATTTAATAGAATATTATATTTATATTTAGAATATTATAGAATATTAGAATTTAGAATATTATAATTATAAAATAAGAATTATTATATAAGAAATAATTAAAAATAGCACAATTTGAACAATGTTAAATTTAAAAAAATGCACAAAAAAAAACAATACAAATTTTTTTTAACTCACCCGATTTAACGATGTGAATTTCGTTAATTTACAATAATGCCCTTCTCTTCTACAAACCTTTCCTTTCTGTTAATACCATATCCTGCCCGCATTCACCACACTTCCATCAGCAATTAAATCCATTTTCATGCTCCATTCAACACACGCTTTCGCTACCAAGCGTTCTAAATCGAAAAAAACCCTCAATTTAAGGGATTCCTCATTTGTCACATTCATACCAGCCATTTTACACCACAAGAAAAATGGACGAAAGTAAGAAAAAAAATACTTTACAAGCAGAAGAAATCAGAATAAATCCAATCGTCAATTAATTGAAGAGAAAATCTTGAAATTCCCCACGAAAAGCTGCCAGCACAAGAGAAATCGAAGAAAGTAAGAAAAAATACGTTACAAGACTTGGGGTGCAGTAGAAATTAGAAATTCCCCGCGAAAAGCTGCACTTATACCTGTGCGGGTTGAGGTTCAAAGTCAATTCATACCTGATTAGTTTATAATTACATCACCGACATCACCCCATTCTCTTCACAGGGTTGCCATGCATTGCAGGCGTAGAGAATTTAGCCGTCTCTAGAATTTAGCCAAAATTTGTCTTTGGAATTCTGAAATATAGATGCCTTTGATTTTAGAATAGTGTTATTGAACTAAATATAACGACGCTTTTTTATATGGAAGTTATGACATTATATGAAAAGTAAGATGCTGCAAAAAATTATTGTTCAAATAAAGAATACATTATAGATTTCTCATCCATGACACCCAAATCATTGATTTATTTTTTATTACTTTACTTTTTAAATAATTTAATATCAGTTTACTTATAAACGTATCTCGGAATACCAAACACTATGTCATATCATTTGTTTAGGTGGAGTTATTGTGACAACAGACAAGTATTTTTTTGTTTTAAATTATCAATTAGTAACTATTGAAAGCTTTTGTATTTACTTGAGAAAATTTTATCAATTTACTGTTATATATTTCAGCGCCAGTATGCATTTTTAAGGAATATTTTCAAACACATATAGTTGGGTATGTATTAAATAAATACCCAACTATATGTATTAAATACATAGATCTGAAAATGTAATTATGAAGAAATATGGATAGATATGAGTCTAATATTTCGATCTCATAAATGAAAAATAAATTTATATTCTAAAGTGCATACATTTCAGTTTCATAATTCAGGTGAATTTTATTAAACTGTATTGAAATTACATTTAAATTTTTAAAAGTTATTTATATTATTATTTTGCAGTAAAATAATATTGCAGTTTTGAGTACATGCATATTTAGCCTTGATATCTGTGTCATTGAAATATTTGATGCTTCATTAGACTACCAAATTATTAAATTAGCGTTAAATCAGTAAAAATTGCTTCATTTCGTCTTTTTAATGATATTTTATTTAATAATAATTAATTATCCTGTGTTCTAATACAAATTATTCTTTAAATCTTTGGGAAAATTCGTTGAATTTTATGGAGCCTCTCCATGGATTCATTTGTCTCATTTTGCGTTAAAATGTATTAATTTCTACCCATTTTAAGACCATTCTCAGTTTTAAAGACTAATTTTTCTTCCTTAATTCTATTAATTAAAAAATTTTTTTGAACCACATGGATGTAATAGCGCCATTTTGGAGCAATCTAAGATGGAGGACAATTGGCGAATTTTGTGATATTTTGGCGCAGTTTGGCAGGGGTCCGTACCTTAAATTTCACTTTTACCTAACCTTAATATATATTAAAATTATTGTACTATAATTTTAAAAATACCTATTTACAGTCTTCAACAGATTAATTTTAAGAAAAAATGCTTGGCGTCAAAAATATATAGAAATTTTTTTTAAGACTGAGAAATCGCATATGAGACAAGTTTGAGGATTTAAAGTCCTTGTATGTACAGCTTTATTGATTGATCTCATTTTTCTCCATTATTACGATATTGGTATTTAACTATATATAATATATCAGTGTGATTCTGTTCATTTTTTATGTAAAATTCAGTTAAGCTGAAAGGTTAAAATTTTAGAAGTATCTCTCAGACAGGTTTATGAAATTATTATGAGATATGAAATTATTTCCACATTTGGAAATACTTAAGAAATATGTTTTATGTCAGATCCAGAATTACTGATATTCACCTTGTATCATTTTGAAATTGATCACTGTAGACGAAACATATTCCTTGAGATAAACATGCAAGAAAGGCAGTATTAATATTACTTTTGTCTTTAGTTTTTTTTAATGACATTTTTGAAATAGATTAATATTTCTGTTAAAAATATTTTTTTCTCTCTCCCACTTAAACTCAAACCTCATTTATTTTGTTAAAGCTAGCATTTGAGTTGGACATCTTTACTATAAAAAGAGAGTTTATGAAAAAATTAATTATTTTGAAATGTAATAAGAGCAAGATTTTATTTTTGAAATTATTTTAAACAAATTGTTAAATCCATGTGTCAAGTATCCTTTTAAGTAAATAATTGTTGGTTTGAATGATACCTAAAATTATTTTATGGTTTTAATTTGTTATTAACTAATTTCATTATTTTTGAATGATTCCTAAAGGATATTTAAAGAAGAGTGTAAGTGAAACTGATTGCACAAAATATCACTATATATATATATTGTAAAGAAAGTAAATAGTTTAATAAATTCAACCCTCTGATTCTTGAAGGTAGTACTAGTATTTATGACAGAGTTGATTCTGAAAGGGTTAAGCTACAGAATTGTATTTAAACATTTTATGTGCATGCGCATTACATTAGGAAAATTTAACTGGCCTTTTTAATAATTTCATTGTGACAGAATAGCTGGTATTTAATCAATTAAGCAGTTTGTACACTTTAATAATTCGGTATTTAATTTTTGTACTTTTAAACAGAATGGTTTTTTTCACCATTTATGATTATTTATGACATAGGCATACAGAAAAAAAATTTTAATGCTTGGAATTTTTTTAACTAATTTGACATATTCAGTTTCCTAAGATGAAACATGAAAACAGGACTCCTACCCTCTCAACCAGTTCTACGTTTTGAAATTCAATTTAGTTAAATTATGAACTATTTAAAATTGAAAAGGAAAAGCTATTCCTTCATCAAATGACTTTAAAAAATATATATTAGTATCCAATTTTACGTTGGAAGAGACTACAGCTTTGGTCTTGAAACGATTAAAATTACTCATTTATATGTGGCAATATAGATCATGTTAAATATTTATTTTTCATTATTTAACTTCGCTACAATTTTATCTAAATCTCTTCAATCTTCGTTATCTTATTTATTTTTCATTATCATTATAAATTCATTATCTAAGGTCGCTTCAGTATGCAATATTTCATTGTTTTTGCCGAAGGAATTCGTACATTTCTAGCAAATTTTCAGTAAAATTTGCTAGAAATGTACGAAGTCTCAAAGGAAGTCTGTTGGTCCGATTGTTCAAATATAATTTAACACAATAGCTGCAAAATGAATAGAGGTAGATAGATAAAATTCGTCACAGAGAATTATCATCTGTAGTCTAGACACATTCCAAATTTTCACCCAAATTCAACAAGGGATTGACCGTCTAGCGGTCTGTACGTTTAGAAACATCTAAGCCGGCGTCCTGGCATAGGGGTAGCGCGTCTTCCCCGTGATCTGGGTGTCCCGGGTTCGAGTCCCGGTTTGGGCATGGTTGTTCTTCTGTTGTTCTATCTGTGAGATGTGTGAATGTGTCCTCCTGTAAAAAGGGGTTGTGCAAGCGAATGAGTGATGCGTGAGTGGCAAAGTCGTACTCTTGGCCCTAGTTGGCGCTGCTATAAAAATAAGAGACGTTCCCCCTCAGGCTTAAATCGCTGTCTTCGTAACAGTGGGCTTGTCAGTGGCAAGTGCCATAAGAAACAAACAAACAAACAACAGAAACATCTAAACACAATAACTCAAAGGCGCAATGACTTAAATATATCAAATTTGGAATTGGATTTTGTGATTACAATTGTAGTTTTGTTTCAAATTCTTGTTTCAATCGGTTGGGAGAAAACGTGCCTAAAACACAATTTCGTTTGATTTTTATACTATTAATCGTATGCCAAAAATTAATCACCAAGGATCGCACAATAGATTCAGTAAACATGCAATATTCACGCCAAACGTTAATATTGCATAACTATTGCACGCCAAAGACATGCAAGACATTCTCTGGGATACCACTCCAGTTGGTTTCAGATTGGGTTGATGAATGGTTACTTATCAAGGGCGAAAGAAGCTATCTCTTGCTTTCCATGCTTATGACGAAAAATGCTAGAATAAATTCATACTAAATGCATTTTGGTATTTTGTACTACTTGATAAAATAATAAATTTTGAATAAAATCTGCAAAGGCGTTGACTATTCGTATCTATGTAAATGGGATAGCTCGAAAATGCAATGATCAGATAATTAAAATTGGCATTGTTAAAATTGTAGTTCTATATCAAATTTTGGGTTCAAGCAATTATAAACAAGAATCCAGATTGTATACATGGTTTCCGTTTTTATACTACGAAGAATAATGCGCTGAGGTTTGGTCTTCTGAGACTAAAAATCTAAACCCTCGAGTCGTTCACGGCTTTGTCAAAGGTGCAAAGTTTTTACCCTAGAGGGAGGGGAGAAATCCCCCTTATTATGGAGTATTGAACAAGTCTTCTATAAAACCACTGCCGCAGGTTGAATTCATGACAAAACTAGGCAAAATTAATGAAAAAAAAAAGGGCAGGTTTCAGAAAAGAAAAAGAAAATTCAAAAAATCCTTTCCACACATTTTCTCATCTATATATGGCATCATTTCTGCCTTATTCAAACTTTTTTCTTATTTATTAAATTCCATTTTTCTTTTTAACTTTATATATATTACTGTCTATGTCAGTATTTATTTGGTATTAATAATTACCCGCCAGTGTAAATCGATTAATCTCATTTATTAGTTATTATTCATATTAACCAATAAATTAATTGATTAAGAGAATAATTAATGGGGAAAAATGATATAAATTTACCAGAATCCCGACATGCATCATGAAACATAATATCTGTATATCCATCCATTGGTTCTGTCAGTAGCGGTTTGATGACGACTATTAAATTGAACATTTCAGATATTTGGTAAATTTTTCATCCATAGTAATTATTGAAGATATTTTACTATACTTATTAATACTAACAACCTGTTTTTCTGTGTATAGATGGTAGCACGACCAATACGTCTAACTTGCACGATTTAAAATATTTTCGTTCCGGAAGAAGTCGGAAATTATTTAATTTTCTTCTAGAATAAATGAAATGGCAGATAAAATTTAATTTTCAATTTTTGTGATCATTAAAAAATTACTGTTTCCGCAGTCACTCAACTGGAGATGAGTTTTCCAAAAAACGAACTGATCAACTAAATGAACCGAAGTGCCTCCATCGGCATCTTCTGATTGTGCTTCTGATCTTTAGCTTACAATTCCGTGGATAGAGTTATTTTTATTTGCACACCGCTATGTGGATGTCACTATTCTCATTCGCGAATTACCCATCCATTCGTTCGTGGACTTTCCTGTGAACTCAGCTATTCGTGGTCTCTGTAGACCCCAGTGACGAAGCGACCTATAGGGGGAAAATATACCCCAAGCGCCAATCTTATGGATCATCGGGGCACAACATTAGTGCACATATATCATATTTGAAAATGAAATATCATGGAAGAGTGAAAAACAATAACGAGTAGAGTGCGAAACAATTATATCCTGAGAGACTGATACACTTACTACGATACTGATGGACACTGCTGTACTCCTTCTATGTATTTATAGAGCAATTAACGATCCATGATATATATTTTACATGAATCAGTGACAGTATAGGTGCACACCTATAAATTCTAAATAGAGAATCAGTCAAAAAATATTAATTTTGGATTGTAAGTGGAGTCGGAGCATAACTAAGCAGTTTATGTATGTCATGATTAGGGCCAGAGGAAGAACATGGGATCTGTTAAATAAAATTGTTTGATGCATTAATATCACGTTTCCCACTGTTATACACTGTTTTGTTTCACATTGAAAATACATTTGCATTACAAGGATGATTATTGTTACACGTATATGATGAAAAAAGAAGTTGAGATAATTAGGGATTATTAGCTGCCTTCAGCGATCAGTTGGTTTGCCCATCATTCATTTGGTATTGCTTTAATTATAAAGTGTTTGCAATTAGTTTAATTTTTGTTAAATTAATGCATGAATTGTAAGAAAATAACAAGAAATAAATTAGCAAATGCAAAAGAAAATATTTCACAGGAAATCCTTGAATTCCATAATAAATTGCGAAACATTTAAATGAATGTTTTACATCTTATGGAGTTAACACGGCAAATCTTTTTCTTCAATTGTTTAAAATGTTTTAGAAGAAAGATTGATTCTCTAAAATACTTGTTTTATTTTTTCCTATCCCTATTGTTGTAAATTATTACGAATATTACTGATTTTTAACTTATATATATATATATATATATATATATATAATAAAGCTATAATATATAAATTACTTATTATAACTAAGAAAAAATAATCTTGCAGATGATGAAATAATGATTTAGTAATTGAGCTAAGAACTGAATATATTATAACTAATAGAAAAGTAAATTTTTAAAACAGTTTATCGTTCAATGCTGAAAAAAAAAGTCATAAAGTAGTAAAATAATAAAAATAAACTGTATTTTACTAGGAAAACAAAAGATGATGCTCCAGTAATGTTTAATAACTAATTTTTAGAAAATTCCGAAAATTGGAAATAATATATCTTAGGAATAAAATTAACGTAGTTAAAAAGATAATAATTTGTTACAAATCACTATGTAAAACTTCACAAATAAATGTGCAAAGAATATGTACTCTCCCATAACTCGAAGAACAGTGTGCAGCTTCGTCACGTCTGAAAGAAAAAAGGGAGAAAAAAAATGGGAGCGCTACGATCGTTAATGAGTCACAAAGTTCGGAATCTTCTCAAGCGTGTTGGTCTCATAAAAAATTCCTCAATAAAATTTCTTAATCTTCTCTATGATGTATACACTTCATTCGACACCAATTCTGTGTAAGAACTAAATCTCTTGTGTAAAAATCACAAATTTATTTCATACCAACCTTTTTATATTCCTATATCCTATACATTCAGTCTAAAGTTTATTTTGATCCAAACTGATCACCTGTTCTCAAACAGTTTGTGGCAGTAAAACTCACTGGCAAGACCTTTTGTTTTCAAACCGATTGTTGATATAAATAATGCTTTTAGAAACTGATAATAGGCTTTGTACAGCTCACTTCGTAGATGGCGCTACGGTCTTTTTTGAAATCCAAAGTTCGGGAACTTCTGAAGTGTGTCAGTTGTATGTAAAATTCCCCAATGTAACTTCTGAAGTATGTCTGCTAATGTCCGAGTTAATTTATTCTTGAAAAAACGTCCTTCCCTTAAATCAGTGCAAAAAAGTTTCAAATTAACAGTAATTAATTTTAATTTAAAAGTTAAATTTCATAATTAAATAAATTTAAAGGTTAAATTTCATAGTTAAATGTGCAAGTGCATAGTTATATTAGCGTTTCACGTCTTCCAATTCACGTCTAGTAAGCCATTTCATTTCACACGAATACTCAGAACAAAATCTCTTTCATAAAACTGATTCTTTTATATCATTCGAACCTTTTTACATTCTTAAAGATGCAGTTTGAATTTTATTTTGATCTAACGGGGGCGACTATCAACAAACTGTTTCTGGAAGTAATACAGATTAAGACCTTCGCTTTTGGAACTGATAGCTGATTTAGACAATGGTTTAAAAAATGGTAATAGATTATTCTGTTCAAATTGTTGCTTAGATGGTGCCGCGATATTTCATAGAACTCTTTATTGAAAACTCTGATTCTCTTCCTTTAATTTTGAACATAACAACATATATGAATAAATAGTAGTGCAATTTATTTGTTTCTCCAAAATTAAATTAGTATATAAGCAATGTGGCAAAAATAATTTTGAGAAAAATCATTCAAAAATTGGAATAATATTAGGTAAAAAATTAGATTAGCATCGGTTTAATAACTACAGGGAACTTATTTTAACTTGAATATCTTCATGACAAGTTTTAAAAAAATATTTGTCGTGTTAATTATAAATCTAAAAAATTTATGATATTTTGAATGATAACTACCGTTTAAGTATTAATAAGCTATTGCGCCGAAAAATATTTATAGGTTTAACAGGCGCATAATGTTAGTAATAATTGTTTTATAAGATTTCTTGCGCCTGTAATGAATAGAATGTGCTCACTCCATGCAGGTCAAAATTTGAAGAAAATATGTTTCAATAGAAAGGTTAAAATCTCTCTACCTTTTTATCACTGGAGTTCACGATAGATTCGTTGTTGACAATTAATAAACTTTGGTTTTTTCAAAACTATACAACTTACATATTTCTGTAGTCTGTAAAATAGACTCTTTTTTATTAGGCTACACTCGAAAAGGCAATATTTTGAAGGTACAAATGTCCGTAGCTCTCTAAAATTGTTGTAAACATTTTTTGAAAACCATATTAAGTAAATATAATGTACATGATGAACGGTTTAAAAAAATAGATTTATTTTCGCTGAATTCTGCTACACTCACCTTTTCAATCTCCAATTTCCACCCATTGGACGCTTATGCAATGAAATGCTTTATTCTTATTTCACCGGCTATTCAGTTGTTGCTGAATTAATTGAAGATGCGAATGTAGAAGTAAACTTGTATTTGTATGCATATTTTTATAAATGCATGAAATTTATAAAATGAGTAGTAAATAGTTATGCATTGGTTTTTAGATTTGCAAGAATCTTTTACACATTTCTATATTTCCGGGCTACTGAAATGCATCTTGATATTTTTAGCACAAGTCATTTTACCGTGTCATTGGTAACCATTGTTACATGAATTAATTTTCTTTTTCAAATTTCAGGTTTGAAATACATTTGATCAAGGCGATCGTTTATGAATTCCAGAGTTCGGAATTCCCTAAAGCGTCTCGATCGTATATAAAATTCCTCAATAATATTTCTGAATCTTCTCTGTTTATATATCTTCGAAAGAAACGTTGTTCTCCTACATAAGTAGGAATTTTTTTTTCAAATTAACAATACATAATTTAAATTAAAAGGGTAATTCATAGTTAATGTGCAAGTGCATGAAAAATCATTGCGTATTGTAATGATGCAGCTTCTTCCCTGCTTGACCATGGTGACGTTTCTTTTCCCACGCTCCATAATTAGCATCCAGACAGCAGTATCAGCAATGGCGATGCCCTACCGCAGTGTAAGTGCTTCCAGAAGTGCCAGGTGGTCAACCCCTTTAAAGTAAGGACATCTGGGCAATTAGTGCGAGTCCAGATAAGGGACCCCACCTGCATTGTATTTGAAACAAATGTAAACCTGCATTCTTTACATTATGGAGGGTGGCTCCCCAACAGATTCCCACGGTCGACGGTAGACCAGTGAAGTTGTTGCTGAACGACTATTGGATAACCGGGAAAATGGTCTGATGTGAATGAGGGTGGGGACAGAATAAAAGTGCGAGGAGATTGGAAGAGAAGGAACAATCATGGACACTGAGGCAGAGAGCGGAGTGTCCGACTAGAATTGCACCCGAAAAGATTCAGTGGATCCCTGGAACACTAGCGTCTCAATCGCAACGTCTATCCCTATGGGATGGGCGAATCCATCCCAAACCATACTTTCGAAAGGTAGGGACGTTTGACCGAGAGGGGCAGCAGGGATAAACGTTGTCTTTTAAATGTTGAGTTGTAGCTCAACGCTTATCCCGCTTCAATTGAATCGTTTTCCGCTGGAGGGGAAGGATGCGTTTTCCAAGCAAGCTGTCGACATATTAGCTTTAAACATATTTTTCAGTGACCTTCATCTTATTCAATGGATATTTAATACAAATACCATTTATTTTACCAAAAGCAATATTTCAGACAATTCATTTTCAGGTGGCTTTTACTTGTTTTCTACTGTTTTTATTATTATTATTACTAATTCTGTTTTTATAGGGTTCTGAATTTCCTGATATTAATGAATCTTGAAATCATTTAAAAGTACATTTGACCCGACGAATGTTTCCATTAATACATCATCTTCAAAACTGGTAATTTACTGATTTTGAAAAAAATTTAATTGTAATATAACATTCCTTTACAGAAAAATTTCTGAATAATATGGAAACATATTTTTCATTTACATCTAACATGTACTATTTCTGCAGTAAATAAAAAAGATGTGCCTATTATATGATTGTATGGATATAATATCTTTATAGTCTGAGAAAAAAAATATTCTGCCAATGGTTATATTTGCCTTTACATTCCCAGAACAGTGTATATCTATTTTTTTTATAATTCCTAAACTTCACATTTCTATTTGTCTTAATATGTTACCATGAACTGAAAAAAAAAAATGTATACTGCTATTTTTAAATTTAAAATATGACGTGAGAACATTTCAATTTTGTAATATAAACTAAAATTTGGATTTTTAAACCATAGATAGTCACAAAAGGCATTGACAAATTGAAGCATCTGAAATATATATACTTTAAATAGAATACGCTTCCTGATATAATCTTTCTGTAGAAGTATTTTCTATAATATGATTAGAATGTTGTTAATTCAGAATATAAACTCAAAAAGAATAAATTTGGAATGGATTTAGAATGTTTTCTGATATTTTGCATTTTCTGCAGTCCCAATTTAAAGATATAGCTGGCCAATTTTTTTTCTGAAATAAAAATTTCATTCCCAAAACTATATCGTGTTCTCATATAATAAAAACACAATTTAAGACATTATTTGGGAACTTCATAAGTTTTACATTTATTTTCCATTAGCCAGTTGCAGTTATATAGTTTCTAAAAATAATTATGCTTTGATAAATTCTTTTTAAAAAGAAAAAATCCAAGTAAAATATTGCACACATAGATTCATAGTGTCTCTTTTAGAATGTACTAAGTATTCAAAATCAATTGTAGTATTGGCAATTTGAATCTTGGAACGTTTTTTAACGATAAAATGCGACACATCACATGATTTGTGAGAAGATATACTAGTGTTTAAAATACTTAGGTAAATTTTTCCTTCTTGTTGCTTTCTTTACTTTATTGATCCTGAAACTGTAATTATGGTATCTATGTTTTTCAGTTGTAATATTTTTTTTATATTATGCGTTGTTCTCATTCTTAATAAAGTTTACACATTTTGCTTAGCATTTTATATGTAGTTTGTGCATTTAATATGTGTCTATTCATTGCAAAACCCTCTTGATAATGTTAATTCCTTTCATTAAAATTTTACATTGTAAATTAGAGCCAAATATATCAATTCAATAGACAAAAAAAAAATTCATATTAGTATTTCAATTTAGTTACAGGCTAAATAATTTGCTGTTTTTATTATTTGATTTTTGAAAGTTATATAGTAAAATATTCTACATCCAAAGCATCTCCTATTATGCAATATCAATGTTTGTTGGACTAACTCGGTCAAATATTCATGTATAAATGTTTTTCATTGTTAGTCTTATAAATTATGAGAATTACCTATATAATTCCATAAATAAATAACCAATTATAGTTATTTTTTTTTAATCACTAACCACTTACCAAAGACATTTTTGGCAGGCATTCAGCTAAGTGTAGCCTTCTGTAACCAATCTGTAAATATTTTTACTATATTCTTTAACACTGTAACATTTCTATATTTTAAGTGAATAAATATTTTTCCTATATCTATAGCACAATTATGAAAATTACATATATAATGCACAATGGTTCCAATGCTAATTGAGAGTATATTATCTATGTTTATCAGCCATTCATATTTTGGTTTCCTTAATGATTTTGAAGTAAACCTAATGAAAACAAATATATTATTTTCTTAACTGCCTCACAAAAATGAGCTGTTATGTAAATATTTAAAACAAGTTTTAATCAAATTACTTTCATTCTGTTTACTTTGTTTCCTTGACTTTGTTTCTAGTGTCCATCCAACTTTATTTTGTGTTTATTATTTTTTTTATTGTAAAACAATAAAATAAATAATATAAAATTATAGAAATATAATATTTCTTCTCATAGAAAATAACATATTTTTATATAAATAATAATAAAAAATGGAAATAACTATTTTCATTATATTATTTTAATTTGTGTTAAGTTTTTTTTCTGCCACTTAAAGTCAAATAGCACAATAAGTTCTTCAAATGATGAAATATATTTTATGCTTTTGAAAAATTCTTTGTTTCTAATAAAACTACAATGCTATATTTTAATAATTAGATACAATATACCAATGGAGAAACTAAATTGCATTTGAAATTTTTAAAAAATCTGCCTTGAAAAATTTAGATTCATTTGTATATTAAGTGAAAAAAGTATTTCATTTCTTATTCTATATTCAATAAAGATAATAAAAAAAAAGTTGTTTGCTATAGAAAGTTTATAAAATATTATTATTTAAATTTATTAAATTAAAAGTTTCTATAAAATATCTATTAACTATCATCAAATTTATTCAATTCTTGAGAGCTGAAGTTCTACAGATTCACTAGTTTTTAGCATAATTATAATATATAAACCAAAATACAGTTTGTAACATTTAACCAAATAACAGAATTGCAAGTCATCGTGCACAGAATTGTTGTCTGTAGTATTTATGTAAATATCTTTTTTTTTATTGGTTAGATAATGCAGACAAACTCATTTATTGTATCACTTGCATATATATATATATTTAGTATTATTATATTTATCTATTTTATTTTAATACATTATAAAGATAAAAACGGAATCATTTTTTTAATCCACCCCATACATAACTTGCTTCAACGAACGAATGATGAAACATTTAATTATAAAAAAAGTGGAACAAATATATTTATATACTAATAATAAAGTTGAATGTGTGTGTTTTGGTGCTCTACAAGCCAAATATTTGACCTACATGTATCAAATGTGACACATATGTAGAATGGTGGATGTGTGCACCTTGGATCGATTTTTTAGAAATTTTAAATAATATTTTAAGCTGAAATTTGCCATTTTTCCATGATAATTTCTGAAAATATCACTGCACAAACATAAATTTTACATTGTTTGAAATTTTTTTAATTATATCAATTGAATTGTAGAACGAATATTTGCTTTTTTTAAAAATATCCCCCTCCCCACATTTCATGTTACATTATTACCCTGAAATCCAAATCGTTTTCATTTTTTCATCATGTAATTAATCGCATGGTTTTTGCCCATTATTGAAAGTCAAGTAAAGAAGTATTATATTTAATATCTGAGCAATTTATAAAACAAATAGAAAAAGTGAAGTTACAATACCTCAAATTTAGAAGATAGATGAAAGGGTTATTTACATTTTCAACAGTGCCATGATGTCAAGTAACAGTCTCAATCAGAAAAGTTTATGATCACAATACACATAGTAAATAAGAATATTTAAGTAAGTCAGTTAAAATCACAATTTTAATGCTAAACTATTTGATAAGACTCATTGATATGAAGTTATATCTAAACAATTTATCTAAAAACAAATACAACCAATGTTCCTGATGAACAAACTGGTCACCTGATGTGACAAGTATGAATATATATACTATGAAATGCATAACAGAATGATGGAACAGACTATAACAAATATGAAAACAATGTCATGTTTCAATATTGCATAGTATTCTCTTTCATACTAATATTAATCCATTTTCTGTTTGTTTCATTACACAATGTTTTCGTAATAAATATATATTGCGTTTTTATTATATTTAACTTTATTACATACTAAACATTTTACCATTTGTGAGCAATGTCAGTTAGATTACATCTCAAAAAACAATTTGCTTCTGTAGGCTCTTCTAAATTTAGCTTTTAGTTTTCCTTGTTGTGATTCAAGTGAACTTGCTAATTATTATTTAATTCTTTTTATCATGATTTCATATTTGGTAAGGATATCTTTGTATTTTATTTGATAAACAGTAAGATGAGAATCTCATTTTGTCATTGTTTTGTTATTAAAATAGTAGAAACTTTAGTAATGTGTAAACTTGCACTATCATTTCAATAAGATAAGCATTAAGATGAGATGAGATGAGAAAAATTTTGACAAATCAAATAAAACCTTTCTCATCATAAGGATTATATATATTATAGCTATTTCTTTTTATGACTCTTATAATGAAATCAACCAAGATTTTTCAAATAAATTAATAAGTATTGCAATTATTCACAAAAGGAAGATAACACGATTACTTCATTCCCAAACACTGTAAATATGATTTTATGTCACAGAACAACAATCTGAAAAAAATTACCATGAACACATTTATTTACATTTTATAGCTGTATAAAGCTAACAATCGATACATTATATTTTTCATCACTCTAAAAACTGCCTAGTTATGACATTAACTTATTAAAGTTTAGTCAAAAAATTGTGTAATACAGTGCTATATATTATTTATTTTCTTTAGTTTTTATTTTATATGTTAATTTGTTTATATTATACTGTTAAACCAATAAGAATTTGATATTTGACTATATTTCTATTTTTCCAAGTGTTATTGCTTAATTCAATATTAGCTTGTTATTTAATTGTAGAATTTTCAGGATATTATATTCATACTCCTAAACATGAGAAAAATAACTGCTGCATGATTTAGCAGGTAAAATTAATTCTTTCCTAACTATAATTTTTTTGCTCCAATTTTTACTTTTTTTAAATGAATTTTTAAAACTTCATTTTGCCATATTTCAATAATTTTGTGCAATTAAACTACAGGGTGACCATAAAATAACTTTCCCCATTTGGAGGCATCTACAACTAAATAGAATGAAGCCAAATTCCACTAACCCTCTTTAAAAAAGTTTTCACATGGAAACATATTGGTGCTACTAGAAATAGAACATGTGACATGCTGAACATTCAGGCTTTCTATATTTGTATAATATATTAGTTCAATATCACTTCTTTTTCAGTTATTAAGTGGAAAATTTAGTAGTTTCATTTTTTAAAAATAGAGATTTATTTCTTTCCTATATTCAGAATGTCAGTAACAGGCTGCAATATTGAGAATATTCTGAACATCTTTTAAAAGACCATTATATTAATCTTTCAAGAATATTTATATTTTGAAATATACTGAGGAAGCTGCAAGTATGAACATGAAACTCTATATAACATGATTTCTTAATAACTAGAAAAACAAACCCTAATTTAAAGAAAACCAGTATTAAAAAAAAACTTATATCCTCCGAAGCATTCGCAGGGAGTTACATTTTAATACTTTTATGTAATTGAATATAATCTTATACTTGTCATAAGAAAATTAAATTTAAATAGTCCTATGCTTAAAAAAAATCACTATAAAATACAATTCTTTGCAACTTTAAATTGCTAACAGACATTATTAAAATGTTATTTTTCAAATAATACTAATTGAACTAATAAAATAACTTCATCAAATGAAAATATTTTAAATATATTTACAATTGTGTCATTTATGTAGGACTAAGTTGTTACAAAAGAACTTAAATTATCAATAAAACATGAATTGAAAATAGTTTTATTTCATGCATTAAAAAGGTTCATATTTTTATAGCTCATTTAATGAGATTTATCTGTTAAGTAATAAAACTCAATTTGTTTTATTTATTGAGAAGAGGAAAATAACTTGTGATAATAAAAATTTTAGAAATTTATAATATAGTAAAATAAATCTCAATCAAACATTAATAAAATCAGAATCCTTTTAAGAAAACTGTTTCTTGAATAAAGGCTTGACTTGATATACAATAAATATTACAATATATACCTACTCAACATGCTATGTCTATTATTACTCTATGAAGCCCGAGTAGGAAATAAACTTTGTGACAAAGTTGTTTTTACAGTAAGCACTTTATAAAATTATTTTTCTAAATTTATGTAAAAGTTGTTTTACTTATTTTTTTAAGAATAAAGATGACCTAGATCATTAAGTTTTGGTTATATGTCTTCTACTCACAAAACGTGTTATTTAAATTCAATAAGTTATTTCATTCCTGTTAGTTTATTATCTTTACAAGAATTTAACATGCATTTACTTAAAACTACAAAGCACGAGAGTAATATAATGAAAAAAAAAAAAAAAAATCAACAAGTATGATAATGAAATGGTTAATGATTTGCTTTATTTACATATTATATACTATGAAACTTAAATATCAATATCACATTACCTCTTCATTCACAATGTAATTTTATACATTCCTAAAAATTATATATGATCCGTTTATGAAATGCAACACAAGAACAAGTTTGTAAACATTTTCAAAGATAAAAAATAGTGATTTAAAAATAGACATTAATAGAGAGGAAAACTATATCCACATTCACATGCTAAAGTAATGACAACGAATTCCCTCGTGATCAACGAAAAACGATTCAACTGAAACGGGATAAGCGTTGAGCTACAACTCAACATTTAAAAGCCAACGTTTATCCCTGCTGCCCCTCTCGGGCAAACGTACCTACCTGTGAAAAGTACGGTTCATGATGGATTCGCCCATCCCATAGGGATTACGTTGCGATTGAGACGCTAGTCCCTGGAACAGGCGTTCTCGGCCTGTTTGCGAGAACGCTAAAGAGTCGGCTAGCTGTTTCCTAGGGAGGTTTCTACGAAAAAATTCGAGGAACTATCCTTGTTGTGTCGAATAAGAATCATTTAACCTAGAACTCATTTAACCTAGATGATGAACTGTAATTTTATGTAAATAAAGCTGTAAAAAAAGAATTTGATCATAACGCTACCTTTTATTGGATCGAGACTTTACAGCTTTAATATTTGGTGGCAGCGGTGTTGATAGAACTTGCGTTTCAGACTCAGAGATTTCTAGTCTGAGAAAACTAATAATATCTAGGTTAAAAATACTTTTAAAAAGTTGCGTAGTAATTGCCAACTACAAGATCGACGAGTGGAACTCAAAGCTAGGAAGAATCGCTCAGCTGCAAGAGTGTACGGACTCAAGTTAGAAAGGAATTCTCCAGCTACAAGTTCGACGAGTGGACTCAACCTTCGATTGGAATTCCCTCTACCTCCAACCTGGTATCAACCAACCGACGAAGTGTTCCGAGTCTCCTGCACACCAGTGAGTGCTTCCTAACTTTCCTTTTCTCTAGAGGCAGTAAATTTATTATAAAAGTAACTGTCGATTACTGAAGTAAAATTTGAAATTTCAGTGTAGCATTTTAGAATTGGCTATTAAAGCAATTCAGTAAAGAAATTTTTAATTAGTTGGGACTAATTGTAAAGATTAAAATTTTGGTGTACAAGTTCTGCTAATGATATAGAAGTAATGTTAAATTGTAGATGCTAATTAACTTATAAATGCTAAATGTAACCACAGGTTTCAGTGGCTGAACCAAATGCATTTGATGAATGATAACTTTGACTTTTATCGAGTGTGTATTAGGTGAAAAATTGTGTGACAGTTTTGCAGTAATTAGTTTAATAGAAATCTGCTGATTTCAGTAAATTATTCAAAACTGGTGAAATATTTAATATAATTTATTTTGTGTATTGTATAAATCAAGTGTATTTTATGTATATTGTTGATATGGAAAGAAGTTCCTTGTGTTTAGAATCAGTTGAGTTTTTGTGTAGCTTAAAATATTTTTTTGAGAGTAAGATAGCTAGTCTGTTGTAAGTAGGATTAAATTAAGAAAT
This sequence comes from Argiope bruennichi, assembly GCF_947563725.1. NCBI lineage: Eukaryota > Metazoa > Arthropoda > Arachnida > Araneae > Araneidae > Argiope > Argiope bruennichi. Next base: position 76,163,233 of record NC_079163.1, on the reverse strand, counting down.
GGCTTTCTTAAACAGAGCGTTAGAAATAGATTTATTCTCCCTGACGGAAGAATTAGGGATCGAGACTGACCCCTCAAATAAAGTAGTAGAACTGATCAGGAAAATTAAAGAGTTCCCAGATATTGACTTAGACTTCGTAAAAGATAGATATGAAATTATAGTGGAAGAACGAAAAAGAGAAAAAGAGCGCGTAGAGGCAGAATTACAAGCTGAAAGGCAGCACGAATGGGAATTTGAGTTGGAGCGTTTAAAAATATCTAATTCCTCGGAAATTAATAGCTCACATTCAAGCCGAAATGAAAATTCTGGACCGCGAAGAGATATTAAGCATTTAATGCCTAAGTTTGATAGTAACCAAACTGATATGTCAATTTATCTTACGTTACTAGAGAGGCAATTAAAAACCGCCGAGATTGACGAGGCTGAATGGGTCTCTCAACTATTGTCATTATTGCCGTTAGATTTGGCTCACATCATAGCGAAAGAACCGGAAGACAAGGCTCAGGATTACGAGCATATTAAACAAGTTTTGCTGGAACGATTTAAGATAAAAACTGAGACATATAGGCAGCGTTTCGTGAGCCATCAGAAAAAACCGAACGCATTGTGGAAGGAATTAATTTTTGATTTGGAACATTTCTTAGATGGTTGGCTTTCGCGATCGGGTGTAACGGATTTTACCGGGATAAAGAAATTGCTAATCACCGACCAGATAAAAAAACGCGTCCCGAGCCAGATAAGTGACCCTTTTCTAGACGTATGGTCGGAGTTCGTGGATCCTTTTGTTCTAGCCGAGAAACTGGACCACTACGAATCGGTGCGGATGAAATCCAACTTTGTAAAATTCCCCGAAAGAAAAATGGTTGAGAGAAACAGACCGTTTTCGCCTAAGAAAGAAGAGAAGTATAAAGCTACGGGAAGAATGGCAACCGCTAAATCCAATGAGAATAAATCGTGGAGGAATTTAGTCCCACAAAGGAATTGGAGGGGAGAAAATTTTGATCAGCGGAAACAATTACAATGTTATGAATGTCTTACTACGACGCATTTAAGACCAAACTGCCCTCAATTAAAAAGGAATCAACCGACAGAGCAGATAAATCACGTAGGAAGCGCGCACGAAAATGAATTATTTTCTTCCTATATAAGTGAAGGATCCGTTAACGGATCGGAAATTAAAATTCTCCGGGATTCAGGCGCCAGCGTAGATATCGTTACACGAAATTACGTCAGTAATGCAGATTTTACCGGTGAGGTAATTTGGGTCAAACAACCATTGGACTTAGATTTGAGGTGTTTGCCTCTGGCACGTGTAAAGCTCACTAGCCCAGATTTCGGGGAGGTCGTCACAAAGGCCGCTATTGTCGATTCATCTCTCGATCAAGGAATTTACCTTCTTAGCAACGCAACGGCAGAGTTATTTAAGAAACGTATCAGTATCGCCACTGTGAATGCTGTCACTACTCGTTCACAAAAGAAGGGGGAAAACGCAAAAGGGGATGGAAATGCAAGGGGAATAGAAAGCGGGACAGGAGGGAAGAATGAGATAGAACCCGAAATGCAACTGAGTGAAGAATCGTTACCACCCATTGAGATAGGGGAAGGAGCTGAAGATTTATTCACTTCGTTCAAGATAACTCAAGAAGAATTTTCAAAGGCTCAAATGGACTGCGAAACCTTGGAAGAATGTAGGGAACGAGTTAACAAAGGACATGATGGTTTTAAAAAGGAAAAGGGATTGTTTTTTAGGGTAACAAAAGATCATTTAGGAAACCCGAGATCTCAATTAATTAATTCGAGGAACTATACTTGTTGTGTCGAATAAGAATCATTTAACCTAGAACTCATTTAACCTAGATGAAATTTTATGTAAATAAAGCTGTAAATAAAGAATTTGATCATAACGCTACCTTTTATTGGATCGAGACTTTAGAGTATAGTGGAACTCCATTTACCGTCTAGTTAGATTTACTCATCCATGTCATATTACACGAATATTTTCCAGACGTAAATCTCTTGCATAAAATTCCCAAATTTATTTCATTCGAACCGTTTTAAGTTCCTAAAAATCAAATTCAAATTTATTTTGATCTAATCGGGGTGTAGAGATGCATAATCCACGATTTTTTGAATAACAAATAATTTTGCTATTGTTATTTTTAAATATTTGTTCCAAATATCTGTTATTTCAATCATATTATTAATTAAAAATTATTACTTAATATTAAATATAAAATTTATTAATTGTAATTAATACTTAATTTACTAATTTAAGTAACGTGTGATTGAATTAACTTATCTATTTCAGCTTACTTCTTAAATCTGATTTTTTTTCAAAACAATTTATTTAATTTCTTCATTGGAGTAAACCATTTTCTGAAAAATTTGAATTAAATATATATGTCATTTCTTTAAATTGTTTACTTTAGATATATATTTTACCAATAGATGTCGCCAGCAGTAAACGGAATATATGAAAAGTCAAATCACAGACAATTAAAAAGGATTTGTGTGGAATAGTGCAAATGCGAATGCGAATATCGGAAAGTCAAGGTTACTCTCATGAAGTGGAGCGGCGACTTCACACTTTCCAGTGAAGTCACCGCTCCGATAAATTTCAGTGATATGCAATTCACTGATACGATAATTCCAATTACCAGTACGTTCACTTTTCAATCCATTCACAGATTTCTCCTTTTCTGTTTTGTTCGAGAGCTTCCATTGGACAAATCGTATCGATTGTTACTTTCTAGTGAAATCACCGCTCAGGTAAATTTCAGTGATATCGTATCGATTGTTACTTTCGATCGTGATCCAAAACCTACAATCCAAATATCACCAGTAAGATCGTATCAAGGATTTGAATCACACTCCTCTTTGAAAAGTAGTGATCACTGGTATTTGTGACTTTATGATATTGGTTACGTAATAACCGCTCGTAAAATATTCGTCATCCCTATCGGGGTGCCTATCGACTAACAGTTTCTAGAAGTAATACAGTAATACGCATTGGCAAACTCTTTCCTTTTAAAACTTAATATGATATTTTAAATTATGTTGCTAAAAAAGGGGGGGGGGTAAACTACTTTGTTCAAACTAATGTACATACGGCGCTGCGATCGTTTATAAAATTCCTTATTGGAACCTCGCAATCAGTTTCTGGAATTTTTAATATAAAAACATATCTCAATGAGTAGTAATGTAATTTATTTGTTATTGAATTGAAAATAGGCCCATAAAATAATTCCACTTTTCTACATATCAAATCCCAGAAAAGCAAATTGATATTTCAACTATTTTGAAGGTTATAAAAATGCAGACATGATTTTTTTCTTATTAGAAATACTTCCAAAACTAACTGAAAAGCAATCGTGTACCGTCATGGAAGATTTACTGGAATTGATAGAAAAATCAGTAAAATTGTCAATTTTATCAATAAAATTATTAACAGATTAAAATTTTTGAATATTTGTGAAGAAGACCGTCCAAGTTTAAAAACAAACTGAAGTGAACGGACTGTTCACGAGGCTGAGTGCTCTTGTCTCTTGTTCCATCAATGTAAAATATGTTTCGTAACTGATTGTATATAAGCATTGTACATAGCCGCGTTTTGAGTGTGAATTGATAAAAATATGTTGCGTCTAAATCAAATAAATATTTTAAATGCAAGTGACTGTATCTGCTGATGGATTTTATCTTTTTGAGTAATTCACCAAATTAAAGAAGAAATCAGGTAGATTTAAAGGGCCTGATATATCGAAACTTCTGAAACGAAAGCAGATGTAACATTTGCGGCTTCCGCAACAGGAAATTTTAATCTGGTGAGTGATTTATAGAATATTATTTGCATTTGAAATCATGGATGCTCTTAAAATAAAGTGAAAGTCGTTAAGAACTTCATTTACTAATGCAGAGAGAATTTTGGCGCAACTTTTTACTTAATCCTTGGCGATACTTGATGAACTTGAAACGACGCCAAGGATATTGATGAACTTCACGTATTAAATTCACAACTAGAGGATAAATCTCGTTTGGATGAGATTCAAAATGAAATATCCTCATTACTTTTAGAAGAGAACACGGCCGAATACAAAACAGATTTTGAAGTGGCTGAAAATTATCGAGACAGATATCTCGAACTGAAATCGAAAGTGGCGACATTCTTGAATAAAAATCCCAGATGTGTTTCAGAATGTTCTTCAAAAATCAATGCTGCGAAATTGAAACTACTGAAATTTGAATTAAAGAAATTTTCTGATGATCCGAAAGAGTTCCTCACATTTTGGAGTATTTTTTCTAAAATTCATGAATCGGATGAGTTATCTGAAATAGATAAATTCCAATATTTATATCAAGCGATGGTGCCTGAATCCAAAGCTGCAAGATTGGTTTCCAGTTTTCCAATAACATCTGAAAATTATTCTAAAGCGGTTCAACAGCTGAAAATAAGATTTGGTAGGGATGATCTTTTAGTACAGATCTATGTGCGAGATCTTCTTTCTCTTGTTATGAAGAATGCTACTGCCAGAAGGAATTCTCCCGATTTAGCGAGCCTTTACGACATGCTGGAAACGAAACTAAGAGCTTTGGAAAGCTTGGGACGCACGAAAGAAAAATTTGTGGACTTTCTGGAGCCTCTTGTCGAATCATGTCTACCTGAAAGTGTTCTACGTGCCTGGGAAAGAAGCCGAGTTTCGGAAGATAAGGATGACTCTACAAGTCAAAGATCACTCGAAAAATTAATGTGTTTTGTGCGTCATGAAGTCGAATCGGAGAAGATGATAAGTTTAGCACGAGAGGGATTTGGTAAAAATAATGGAGTAGTTAAACGAAATAATAAAATTATAGTTGTAGAAGTCTCGGATGTAACAACGACAGCCATGTTAGTAAGTACAAATGCTTCTCATGACGGGATACCCAAATGTAAGCCAAATTGTGTAGTTTGTGAGAAATCTCATTTGAGTTCCGATTGTCTTTTGGCTCAAAAAATGTCTTATGATGAAAAGAAGCAAATATTGTTTAAAAAGGGAATTTGTTTTAAATGTTTGAATTACGGCCATATTAGTAGAAAATGTAGAGTTAAACTGAAATGTTTAAAATGTAATAAGCAGCATGTAACTAACTTTAATGTGTTCTGATAAAAAAAAATTCATTCATTTAAAACTAATGAAAATAAGGAAGTTGCAAATAATCTGTCGAATAATAATTATAATGATAAAGTATATTTGCAGACTATCTGTGTAAAAATTATAGGTCAGGGAAATAAAATTCGAGTTCGGGGACTCTTAGACAGTGCGTCTTCCCGTTCATACGTTAGTGATAGAGTTATTAAGTACTTGAAACTAAAAACCTCTCGCACGTGAAAAGATAATTCATGGCCTATTCGGAGGGAAAGAAACTGCTCCATTAGAGCATGGTATATATGCGATAGAAATTAATGATTTAAATGGCTCATTCAAATTGTGCAGTGAAGTTTTTTCAGAACGTAAGATTTGTGGTTTTGTTCCTGAAATAGAAAACCAGCATATATTAGAGAATTTAAGAATGAATAAGATCGAATTATCTGATGCTTTTTGTAACGAAGATGAAAGTGACCTTTTATTAGGAGCAGATCTAATTGGGAAATTATTAACGGGAAAGTGTGTTCAGTTAAATTTTGACTTAGCTGCAATTCATACAAAATTAGGTTGGACTGTTGTTAATAAAGAAACTGGACTCGGTTCCAGTAACGATGAAATAGTTGTATATTCTTCTGTGCAAACAGTTCTGTCTTTGTATGTTAATGATATTTCCTTAAAAGAATTGTGGAAAATTGATGCTTTAGGTATTCATGATCCCATTGAAATTATTTCAAAAAGGAAATTATTTGACGAGCAGTTAAAAGAGTTTCATGAAAAGTTAACTGTTCTTCCCGATGGCAGGTACGAGGTGGAATTACCATGGAAATTAGATTCTTCAAACTTGTCAGATAATAAGGAATTAGTGTCGAAACGACATGAGAAAGCTATAACGAGAGCTCGAAATAATGAGTATCTTTACGAATATCAAACAATATTCAATGAATGGGAAAATTTAAAAATTACTGAAAGAGTCCCAGAATTTGAATTAAACAAAAAATGCCATTATCTTCCCCATTGACCTGTTATTAAAAATAGTAGCCAAAGCACTAAGATAAGACCAGTTTTCGACGCGTCGGCACGAGAAAAGGGAAATCCGTCTTTAAATCAATGTTTATTTACTGGACCCAATTTAACAGAATTATTACCTGATATTCTTGATAGATTCAGAATGTTCCCGATAGGTTTAAGTCCAGACATAGAAAAGGCCCTTCTTCAAATTGGGATTGCTCTTCATGATAGGGATTATCTTCGTTTTTTCTATCCTAGTAATGAAGGAGAAATTTATAGGCATTCTAGGGTTGTATTTGGGGCTACTTCTAGCCCTTTTATTTTAAGTGCATCAATTGAACATCTCCTTGATCACGCTCCTCATGACTTTGCTGATGTGGTGCAGAAATTAAGACATTCATTTTATCTTGATAACTGTCTTATAAGTGCAAATAATGAACTATACGAACTGGATTGGAAAAAAATCACTAGGGAGGCAAACATTCGAAGAATTTTGTGGAAATTTAATCCTCCCACAGCTTCCTGGTGGGGAGGGTTTTGGGAACGGTTGGTTCGAGTTCTCAAAGAACTGTTAAGACGCTCTCTCGGAAAATCGATCTTATCTTTTGAGGAACTCGAGACTGTGTTATGTGACTGCGAGTCTGTTATAAATTCGCGTCCCCTAACTTATATCTCGGAAAATTCAGATGATCTTATTCCTTTAACCCCTTCTATGTTTTTAATCGAGACCCAATGTTTAAGAAAAAGGATAAGATATAGAGCTAAGTTGCTGAAAGATTTAAGACTTCGTTTCCGAAAAGAAGATTTGAGTTTATTAATTCAAAAACAAAATAAGAAAAAAATATTCATGAACCCAAGATTGGTGAAGTTGTATTAATAGGAGACGACAGTAAAAAACGATCGAATTGGCCTTTAGCGATTGTGGTAGATGTGTTGCCAGGTCGCGACGGAAAAATTCGTACCGTTAAAGCAAACACACAGTCTGGAGTTTCTCTGAGATCTGTGCAGCGAATTTTTCCTCTAGAATTAAACATTAATGAAATAGATTCTCTCACAAAGAGTGAGAATAAAAGTATTCAAAATAAAACTATACGTAAAGGCGATTTTTCTCACACTTCCTCCACCCCTGAAGCTACCGAATGTAAATTTACACGATCTGGCAGATGTATCAAAGCTCCCAATAAGCTTGATTTATTCAACCAAACTTTGTATGTTTTTGAGTTGCAGTAATCACTCAAAAAGTTGGGAGGATGTGAAGAAGACCGTCCACGTTTAAAAACAAACTGAAGTGAAAGGAATGTTCACGAGCCTGCGTGCTCTTATTCCATTAATGTAAAATATGTTTCGTAACTGATTGTATATAAGCATTGTACATAGCCGTGTTTTGAGTGTGAATTGATAAAAATATGTTGCGTCTAAATCAAATAAATATTTTAAAATGCAAGTGATTGTATCTGCTGATGGATTTTATCTTTTTGAGTAATTCACCAAATTAAAGTAGAAAATGGGGAAAATTTAAAGGGCCTGATGTATCGAAACACTTCTGAAACGAAAGCAGATGTATTAATATTGATAATCGATTCCGGTATATGCAAAAAGCTGTTTCAAAATTTTTTGATGTCAATTCTGATGTGAATAATCGGCACTAGAAATTTCATTAGAACTTTCAAGTGCAATTTCATTATAAAATGCATTTGTAAGTAAATATACCCTGCCAATCTGTGTAGAAGTGTTAGAAGTGTTTATAAGTGTTTTTCGCATCTGTTTCTGAAACAAACTATCGGCCGAGGTGGCAGTAAAAATCGCACGAAAAAGACTAAGAACAAGAAATAATGCATGGCAAATATAAATTAATGAATTAAAATAAGCCAAGAAGGAAGGCCGAGAATGCACGATTCATGCACGATTTACTTTTAACTTTAATGCTTTCTTTTCATGCAATTTTGAGTGAAAGTATGCAATTCTAAGAATCAAAAGTGAAAATAAACTGATAACTGAAAAGTATAACGATAAGAAAAAGGTTATGTACGAAATTATATTAATAATTAATGAAAAAGTTGATAAAAACTAACAAAATAAAAGAAAGAAAGAGATTAAAAAATATTACTTATTCTTTATTATCATTTGTTAATATTGGTTGGCAGGAAATTTATAATGACTGATATATTGGAAGAAAAAGAGATAAACGATTTATAAGAAATTCAAACTTTCTCATATGTACTTACTAGATAATAGATGAAGTCTTAAAAAATTTCTAATTTTGAGAGTCTAGAAACGACGGATCTAATTCTAAAGAATTTTATTTATACTGCACTATTGTTTCTGGATTTAATTATCAATTATTTTTATTTCTGAGCTGGCTATTATTAACAAACGTTTTTTTTTCCATAAAAATATAAACATTATTGGAAAATTAGTAACTATATTACGTTCATCAACAAGTTTTATTATGCTTTTAACTTATTTCTAATAAATCAGAAATATTTTACAAGTAAATAAAAATAATGTGAAGAAACACTTTTTGTTTTTAAAATACTTGTTTCAAATTAGAAAGTCGCATATTTTACAATTACATGTCGCTAAAATAATGGCGATCAGAATATTTTTATATTGTAGATGTATGCCAGTAAATCATGCCTGCATTTGAAAAAAAATATCTACATAGAATGTTTCTCATATTGTTTGCTTTGAAGCCTTCTCTTGTAATATTCTCTCGTGAATATCTTCCAATCCTATAATTGACATTGTATACTCAATCATATATATATCTCTATCCCTAACATAATTCTGAAGAATAATATAGGCTTTAATAATATCATGCGCAAATTGTGGTAGAACATTAAAAGGATGATGGAATATTCTTCATTTATTGTTGAAAATGTGAAATTAGCATTCTGTGTATCTTCTAGCTTTACAAATCGATATTCGAATATTTTCTCTACGACTGCCAAATGTGTTTCAGCATATGGCCTTAGCAAATTTTTATGCAGCCCAAATACTGCATCATCAACAAAAAAAGTATGGAACTTCTGGACTTTTCTGTGCCTGGCAAGCACAAAATGAAATGGTATTTACTGCTGGCAATGCTCCTCAGCACTACTGAATGGTAATTTAATTATATAATTAACATATATTAATTGTATATTAATTTCTAATTGTATATTTATAAAACATATCTAAAGTTTTGTTCATATTTGTATGTTTTTATGGAATTTCATTCAATAAACAAAGTTACCTTCAAATTTTATAATAACAATGTACAAAAATAACTGTAAATGAAACATTTATTTTACTCATTGCAATTTAATGCTCCAACTTATAGATTTCAAAAGTTATTGCCAGCATTTCTAGATGCTGAATGGAATTCCTCATTTTGTGCATTTTTGTGTGATATCTTTTATCCGCCCATGCCACTTTCTTTTGCCTCAAACCTTCAAATAACGTGTAAAAATCTTCTTTTTTTTTATTAATTGAATAAATCCAAATAAGTCACTTTTTTTATTTTCCTCTTCATTCGACGACAAAATAACAATAAAGATAAAATCTGCTCTCTGTTCATTTCAAATTACACTTAAAACAGTAAATAGTTTAAATAAAACGGTTAAAGTAAATTTCTTTGCTAATGAAACAACGCCGATTCTTAAGACAGGCGGCGGAAATTTTACCACCGTGTGTGTAAACCTGCTATTTTTGAGAGCGGTAACGAAAAAATATCCGCAGCGGAAAAAAACGCTGTTTGTGCAACCAGCCTTAGAATCTCCTTTCATTCCATTTGCACCAACAGATCCTGGAAAAACTCTTAATAGGAGATATGCAGTATACAGTTTATATAAAAAATTAAAAAACAGTACTGCAAATGCACTGAACGATTAATAAATTTATAATTTTTTCTCTCACTCCACTTCTGTTGTTATATGAGGACATCAAGCAGCATTTAAAATACTTTCTTCCGATTCAGAAAAAAATAATAATTATAAATTAGTCAGATGAAGGAATTCTCTTTTTTTTTTTTTTTTGCCCGACCAAATCGAAGATTATATACTACGTAGAAGAAAAGATTGGGAAGTGGGATTTTCAGAAAATTCTTCTAAAAAACCAAATCTAATAAATATTTTCTTTATAAACTTTTAAATAAAAACAAGCATTTAATTCAAATTTTTTCCAAATCTAATGTAGACGTAAATATACAACCACCAACTTGGTGGTCTCATGCTGATCTTGTCACTAGAGGCTGGTTTTCTACTATTTTTGAAGCCAAATAATGGCATTGATTGATCATACTCTTCAGGCATCCATCGGGTAGGAAAGGCAGTGTTCTGGTTGTGTGGTATTTGTGCTCAATAAATTTTCCCCCACCCTTCAAGGCTTAAATAAGGCTACCACATTATAAACTTTATATTTGCATGTAAGATTTGGCGATTTTACAATGTACACCAAATGATAATCAAATCACTATGAGAGTGAGAATAATACTCCTCGTCTCTGATAACGAAACGAAACTTCCGTGAGAAAAATGCTGAAGTCCCTTACCACGTTTCAGACGAGTGCTGAAAATAATAAATATGAAGTGTGAGAAATTTGCTTTAAAAATGCATTTATTAAAAAGGAACACGTTTATAATTTTCCCACACGGAAGACATTTATAAAAATTATAATTCTGATGTACATAATACAAATTTAATCTAATAAAATGAATTATAATTTTTAGTTTTATGAGGATTTAATCTTTATATCTCTTACGGTTTAACTTCGTTTAACAAAATGAAAAAAAAAAAAACACATAGAAAGGGCTTTGAATTCAAATTTAAATGGATATCAATAATGTTTAGTTCGTTCTATATGTATGTATGCTTTTATGTATATACATTCCACAAGCTGTTACTTGAAATGAGCTAATGTATTTTTTACATTAAAGCTGTTCAAATAAGTTTTTTTTTGCAAAATAATAAGCATTTTTGGCTAAAATAAATTATAGGAATCATATTAATAATTTTAAAAACAGCTGCTGGTTAATTCCCAGGAGAAAAAAAACACACCATATTTTTAATAAGAAAATGTTGATAATTATTGAAATTCCTTCAAATCTGAAATATACTACTTCATTTTCTAGTGTATTTACTGTCAGATTTAACTATACATAATCCAATGTACCGCAAACGACATTTAAATGCAACATCTAAACGTTCTACATAAAAAAAAATATGAAAATAATAAAAAGGCGTTAGGAGTTTAAAAAAATGAATATAATTTCTAAATAATTCATTTTTAATATTTCACAATATGCATAATATGGTCACTTACATTTAACAAAAAAAAAAAAAAAAAAAAAAAAAAACGGGGCAAACATTTCTTTATCTGACATTTAGCATAGTCAAGACTGTTCCGCATTTCGGAAAGTTTATCAGCAATTTTTGTTCATTCGTATGTAACTAAAATTTAAAAAAAAGTTTTGAGAGACTCAATTAAATAACTTGTAGGAATGTTGCTTTTTTCAAAATAGAAATTATAATTACTCCTATATAACCAGGAATTGAAGAAAAATAGTTGTAAAATATACTGTTACACAAATGCTAATGCACATTAAAAAGCATTTTTTTTAAAGTTTTTATGAAAGCAGTGACCAACTTAATTTTATAATTCAGATTTATGGTTGCAAAAATTTACTTAGCTTGTTCTTGACTCACAAGAGCATATTTAACTTCAAATTCTATTGGACATGTAATATTTACTACTGTACTAAAAACCTTATACTATTCCGCTTTTTGTGCAATGCATCTCTTTTAATTTTCAGTAATCTCAACAAAAATGGGAACTTGAAAAACGAAAGTGTTTAAATTTCAACTAATACAAAAACTTTCTCATTCAGCATTGTTTATGCGCATTACAGATAACATTCTTATCTAATATTAATTAATTTCACTAACATTGATTCTTATACATACAATAATTTATCACATTAAGGAGTAACAGGATTTAAAAATGGACACACTTTCTAAAAATTACAATGCTATAACTTCCGAAAAAATTGATTTTTCATTAAGATAAAACTCAAAAAATTATCTTTTTAATGATATCAATGCTTTAATCTACAAATTAAGTTTCGATGTTTAACGAATTTTTAAAGAAATATTTTAACTATATTTTTCAACAACGTATTTCACACAAAATAAAAATAAAATTTAATCTGCACGAGCATGTCAATTACCTTTTATCAACCTGTTACCATTACATTATAACCATTGCCAATCGGCCTTTTGCTATATAAAAGAACATTTTTAAATTATTCTTAGGAAATAACCGACTCCATAATGTTTTAAATTGAAGTTGGGTATTATAAGTTTGACGTTGTCAAAAACTTTACACATATAATTTTGAAAAACGTATTATTCAATTAAATTTTTCATTAAAATTTACTATAGAACTATTATAAAAAACATTCATTTACCATCAATTATGATTCATTTTCGTTTTCGTTTCTCTAAATATATTCTTCGAATTAGCAAATGAAGGTATCGCTGAAAAATAATTAATTAAAAACTGAAAGTAATCTGTTGGAAAGCATTTATCTGTTTTCTACAGAATTATTTCTTATTACTTTCTCATATACGAAGTACGTAACGAGGAAATATAGTAATCGTCAAAACTAAATAATTAAGTAAATAAATCAAATTTAAGATTTCGATGACGTCCATATCTCTAAGCTTTCGAATCCGATAAATGCATTTTTGGTAACGTATCCGTCTATCTGCGAACATGTTAATTCGAAAACGTTTTGAACCAAAACCCATTGGGGTCAATTCATGTGACGTAAAAGTCACATGTCATGTACTTCTTGTGCATGGCATTTAAGTTTCATCCGCACCGCTCTCGTCGATCAGTCTGCCATTAACGTTCTCCGCCAAGTATGAAGCGGATTTTTTGTTTACATTTGAAGTTATAATTTTTGAGTCATTTTCTTTCCTCTCATTATTGTTAACAGAGGAAATACTGGTGTGCTGATGGATGCATGCTTTAATGCGAAACACAAGAGTGACTGTCATGATAAAATGTTTTCTTATTTTCCTTTCAGCAATCCTGACTTGGGTTGATAGCTTTGGTATAGATTTTTTCAAGCCTTCGAAGGCGGTGATATGCTCCGATCATTTTAAAGAATTCATTCAGTGTGTGTCCATTTATTAAATATAGCTGTTCCAGTAATTTGTTAGAAAAACTCTTCGAAGAAAAAGAAATCGGTAAGCGATTTGCCGTCAAAAACAATCAAACAAAATCGTGAGTGCATTTCTAATTTACTTTATTCACATTTGATGAAATTTCTGATAATTTTGAATATGCTTAGAAGGTTTTAAAATGTTTACATGAATATTACATTGTATTTTTTTACAAAATCTTATCTAAATTTAATTAATGTAAGTAAACAAACTCCTGTTGCAAAAATAACAACTGCTATAATGCTAAACTTAGGTGGAAGTGAATATTACTAGTTTTCTAATTACATTTGCAAATTTGTGATGGATTCAAAGTGAATTTATATCAACCAACTTTTCTATTGTTAAAAATGAAATGTCAATAGTTTATTGTATTTAAACTGAAATCGACTGTTATCATAATATCCTGTTATAACACTGTGCACCTCAGTGATTTCTGTTTTAATAAATAAAGGTCTTTTCATTGAAAATTAATTTCCATATCAGCATTTATTATATAATTTTTATTCCCAACTTCATTGCTACATGCATGTTTCACTTTTTTTCCATTTCTTTAACATATCAATTTTGAATTATAAAATTCTGTGAAAGCATAAAAGTGTTTCTTTCAACTCCTCTTTATATTTGAATATATATATATATATATATATATATATATCATGACCTTATTCTTGTTTATTAAATTTATTGTATTGTATGTTTTTCTTTTATTTTATGATATTCATTCAATGTAATTTTTATCAATGCAACTTTAGCATTTAAAAAAATTTCATAAATGTTCTGCTTTAAAAGTATATTGTTCAACATTATGTTTTTATTGGTAATAAAAAAAACCTGATGTTTCTGTTGAATAAAATTAATTTCATTATTATTTAAAATTCAGCGTAATTATGTATTACAAAATCCTTGTACAAATAAATGCATTTTCCTGATGTAACATTTGTAGCGTGGAGACTCAAATTTGATGTTATTAAAATTTAGCAAATGATTGTCACAATTAATATTTAGTGAATAAGGAACCTCAAAAACATTTTTTTTGCTGTATAACTCAGTAATTTGTGTTAATTTCATAAGCTATAAAATTTTAAGCACGTAAATAAACGGGACAAATTTTAACTAGCTATGATCTTTTTTAACTTGTTTGCATCTGTAATTCATAATTGTCTGAAGCATGTCGAAACTATAGATTTAGAAATTTTTATTATGATCTGTCGTTTGATAATGATGTAATGTGTTTTCAAATTATGTTACTAGATTATTTTGTTTAACAGCGCTACAAATGCAGTATGCGCTGAAGTGTAATCTACCATGTCGTGGATGATCCTTTTAACTGCCAGTTTCTTCAAATTGTGGCACTAATTCAGCAATCCATTCAATAAAATTTTGCACTTTTACTCTTTCAGTTGTTTTTTTCCCCTTAGTGCTTAACTTTCAGAATGATTCAGTTGTGGATTCAATATTCTAATAGAAAAATTTAACTCCACTATCGATTCGGTATCTTGAAAGGCTTTGATTTCAGCACACGAAGAAATATCGTTGATATATAAGCGCATTTTAATGACTTATTTTGAGCAAAATTGTATGTCCAAATAATAATTCAGCATCTCTCATGCACTCAGAATTATATTTTAGGAATAATGCAAGTAGTCTTTTTTTGATGCACATTCTTATTAAATATTTTGCTTGTTTCATGAAATCAAGTGAAGAGATCGAACTGTTGTTCGTTTTGGTCGGAGGTAGAACTGAAGCGAGGAATGGATGTCTCTGTTTTCTGGCGAATCGGGATGTTTTTCTGTTCGAAATTTCAAAATTAAAAGAATGCAGAGCGGCATGAATTTTCTTGCAAGTTTTGGACTGAATTTTCTGCACTCACCTTTATTAGTTCGCTTAAAAATATTAGACGAAGATATTTCCTTAGGCTTAAGGAATGTCTACGAGAGTGACAGAAGCTAATATGCCTTTGTCCCGCACCCGATCACTTGTAACTAGCATCAATGGAAACCCCAGCTCTGCGATTAAAGAGCCTTTTCTACCACAGATTGGCGACAAGAACAGTAAAACTTCCCTTCCGCCGATTAAAAGCCAAACTATTAATACAATCTCTCAAAATAACGCACCAAATCGTCACATGTATGAAAACGATAGGGACCACAGCGATACTTCCACATCCAGAGCCGTTCCTCAGCTACCAGAAGTCCGTCCTGCGACCAGTGGGGATAGTTCGTCAAGTAATAAGAGCTCCACGAGTAAACCTAAGATCCCCGTTGCAACACCGGAACAAGTTATGAAATTGTATGTACATAAAATGACCCCTTATGAACAACAAGAAATCTTTTCATACTCTCATATCTATTTTCTGGGTGCAAATGCGAAAAAAAGGCAAGGTATCATTGGAGCTCCATCTAATTGTGGCTATGATGACAGTACAGGATCTTACATCCACGTTCCTCATGACCAGATATCATACAGGTATGAGATGCTGAAAGTTATAGGGAAAGGAAGCTTTGGGCAAGTTATTAAAGCATATGATCATAAAGAAGGCATATATGTTGCTCTCAAAATGGTACGCAATGAGAAAAGATTTTTTAGACAAGCTCAAGAGGAAATTAAGATATTAGACCACTTAAGAAAGCAAGACAAGGATAACACAATGAATATAGTTCATATGTATGAGCATTTTATTTTTCGCAATCACGTATGCATCACTTTCGAGCTTCTCAGTATTAATTTGTATGAACTCATTAAGAAAAATAAATTTCAAGGATTTAGCTTGCAGTTAGTTCGTAAATTTGCTCACTCCTTGTTACAATGTCTAGATGCACTTTTCCGTAACAAAATTATTCACTGTGATTTGAAACCTGAAAATGTTTTATTAAAGCAGCAAGGTAGGAGTGGTATTAAAGTAATTGATTTTGGATCAAGTTGTTTTGAAGATCAAAGAGTTTATACCTATATACAGTCTCGATTTTATCGGGCACCTGAAGTTATTCTTGGCTTGAAGTATGGAATGCCAATTGACATGTGGAGTTTAGGTTGTATTTTGGCTGAACTTTTGACTGGTTATCCTTTGTTACCAGGAGAGGATGAAAGTGATCAGTTGGCATGCATGATAGAACTTCTTGGCATGCCTTCCCCAAAGTTGTTAGATCAATCAAAGCGTGCCAAGACATTTGTGAATTCAAAAGGCTATCCACGGTACTGTACTACAACAGTTCAACCTGATGGTAAAATAGTACTTAGTGGTGGAAGATCTCGGCGTGGCAAGTTACGAGGGCCACCTGGTAGTAAAGACTGGATACGTGCTCTCAGAGGTTGTGATGATGTATTGTTTATAGACTTCTTAAAAAGATGTCTTGAATGGGATCCAGCGCTTCGCATGACACCACCTGCGGCTCTCAGACATGGCTGGCTTCGACGAAGGCTTCCTCGTCCTCCACAGAGCTCAAGTAACACCGCAGGCAGTGACCCATCCCATCGAACTTATGTTCAGGATGGCAGCAGTAGTGGTGATGTAGCAGCTTTGCGCTCTAGTCTTGCTAAAACTAATGTAAATAATTCAAAAGGCAGAACTGCATTAAGTAGTGCTGGAGAGAGCATGACAGGTGCAACTGACTCTCGTACATTACCTACTATTGGTAAGATTCCTTAATATATGTGATATTTAGATTTATTATAGTTTTATAATGAGCTTTTGCAACACTCGCGAGTTTTTAAATGTTTATTAGAAATGATATGCTATAGTTCCCTAAAAATATGTGTGTACATTCTGTGCATTTTTGTTATATTGCATTTTCATGTGACAGAATGCAAGTATGTCTGATTTTTATTAATACTTTTATTTAACAAATATTTTGATCATATATATTAAATGTCTCTTGAATGTTATATTGACTGAAAAGCATAAAATTTTTATTAGTAGCATTTTGAAATCCTATATTAGTGTAAGTTGATTTTATTTCAAGAATTTTTAAATCGTGAATTTTTAACATGTTGAAATTAAGTTTAAGTTGTGAAATTTTTACTAATGTTGGACATTTTTGTGTTCTCCTTTAAAATCAGATTTGTAGAACTATCAGTAGAACCTTATGTTTTAAGTTAATAACTTTTGTGGCAAATCTAGGCCATTTTTTGTATTTTAATATCATAATGTATAATATTAAGTATTGTAACTATTTTTCTTTGCTTTCTGTTTTTCTTAATTATATATATTTTTAATTTAACTTTGTTGATTGGGAAATTTTTGAATAGTAGATATATTTATATATCTATTTGTAATATATTTATAATATATATATACATATATATATATATATGTGTGTGTGTGTGGAGAGGATTAAGATGAGGTTGTGACTTGAAAAATATGTCCAATTCTGGGCTTTTAAATTTGGTTCAAACTAAAAAACAGGGGGAAAAGAAAGCTGCATTAAGTGTCATTCTTTGGAATAATTAAAGCATTGAAGATAAGAAGTGAATATTTTTAGTTTTATTTTAAATTTTCTACAAATTTTAACATTAAGCATTTTTTTCTAACTTGTACTTTTTCTTAAAAATTTATTTAAGAAGTAAAAATTTAATTAGTTTTTCCTTTTCTTATTAAAAAAAATGGTTAGTCAGCTTATCTGCATTAAAACCACTTATTGAACTTGAAAGAATGAATTAGTTTAGAAACGATTGAAAATATAGTTGAACACTTAAACTATATGAGCCTTGTTTTTTTCACTTATTAGTGATATTTAACTAAAACATGCATATTCTGAGGATATTTCAAGTATTTAGTTAAATAACTAATGAAAAAATAGTCATTATTCTAGTATTAACTAAAGTGCTGTTATTCATAAATTAAAATGTTATTTGTAATTTAGTTTAGATTTATTTTTGTTGTATAAAAGGATTTTTAAAATTTCCTTTTTCATAATAAAAATTATTTAAATATTAGCGTTGCTTGTAAGATTTTTTCCACAAAACTTATGATGTTTTTGGTTTCCATTTAATCGGGTTTTGGTTGTTGATTTCTAATTCATTTAATTTATTTGAAACTGTATAATTATTGAATATTTTTGTATTAACATTATATCTCCATAAAAATCCAAATTTTAATATAAATGGGCTCTGTAATCCCAAAAGAAGATTTCAACAGAATATTAAGCAACTCTTTGCAACTGTCAGAAATTCTGAATTTGTTGTTTAAATCAGCTTTATAATCTTAATGACTAAAGAAGAATTAATTAGTTTACTCTGTGATGCATTTGAATCTTTCCTTTAAAACTCTTCTTTTAACATTTGCTGGTTCTATTAACTTGACTGTAAAGATCATAGTTACATGCGAGGTAAAATTTATAGTACTACGTTAGCTTTAAGGGTTAAGTTTGTTAGAACTGAAAATTTCTGTGAAAGAATATGTGAAGTCTTTATAATTTGGGAAGTTCATATTATACTTCTGAAAATTCTTTGTGTATGTTAGATTTCTTTGACTCGTGTAATTTTATATGTATATTATGAAAATTTAATTAATATTTATTGTGTTTAATGTCCGCTCTTTTGAGCTTTATTTAGAATCTTTTTAGGTATAAAATGTGTAGATAATTAATTAAAATGAAATATTTTCAAAAATTTAAAAAACGTAATATAGGTGTGCATTGTGATGAAAAAATATATTGTAATATGAGCATTGGCAAAAGCCTTTTATTCATGTTCATAACTAGTTTTATCTTATGGCAAAGGTAGTCTTAATTTTTAGATTTGAAATTTTGAATCATTATCTGGCATGCAGAAAAAGATTACATTTGAAATGTGACTACACATTTATTAATTTAACATTAAGTACCTTAAAAAAATTTAGTAATTAAAGCTTTTTGCAGTTTGTGTTTCAACTTATAATATAGTATAGGATTTAACTCATGATCTGAAACCTGTTTAGTTACCAAGTTTGAAAGATTCAAATGAGGTATTTACCATATATTACTTTATGGACCATAAAGTAACAAATGTTATTACACATATGTAATAATTCAATTATTTAATTTTAATGCTTTTAATGATGATTTATTATGTGATTCATTAAAATGTGAATCTTCTATACAATGTGTAAGCATCTGGTTGAAATGGATGACAATTCTTAAAAGGTGTTATATGTAAAGAGATCAAGTTCCTTTAATTTTTTCTAATGGAAAAGATGCAAGTTAAGTAGTTATATATTTTGTTTTATTCTGTTTTTAAAATTATTTGTATAGATTTCACTTAAAATCATATATCACAAATCAAAAGCTACTGTTTCTTTATGCTTAAAAATTAAAAAGTTTTATAAATCTTTTCAGATTGACTAGAATTCTGTGTCGGGGAATCTTTCTGCCTCTAAAGATCATATTTTTAAGATTTCTATTTCAATTTTTGCAGTAGTAGTATTCATTCTTTTTTAGATTATTTGTTAGCAAAAAATCAGGAAAACATATTACTTAAAAAAGATTTATTAAAATTTTATAAACAAATAGGTATATAATTTTTTTTTGTTGTTTATTGATTAAAGCTTCATTTACTTATTAATTTTTCTATTTAGGTATGCACTAGGCATTTTGTGCATAGATGCTTTTACAAATTTTAGTAAGCTAGAAGTAGACAATAAATGCATTAACTTTAAGATGCCTTGCCATATAGAAATGATGTAATCTGCAGCTCAAATCATTTCTTGCTAATATTCAGTTTTGCAGTATCTTTGGTTCACTTTAATTAGAAATGGTTCTTTTAAATTATAGATGTATTCTTATTCATTCTGTTTCCTTATATTCTAATTTCCTCTATTAAACCTGAAAAAAGCTTTACTCATCAGAAAGTTTATTTTGGAAATTGGAAAGTTTTTTTTTTTGATTAGTTTAAAAAATTCAAATTTATTTAGATATTTTTAATTGTATTTTATTGTTTTTGAAATCCTGTTGAAGTATATAGCCATACTACTGGTATTTATATATTTGCATGTATTTTTAGTATCTTTTTATAATTACTTAAAAATTTTTTGAAAGGATATTGAATTCTGTTTTATGATAAAGTTGTTTCAGATATGTGTAAAATCATTAGTTATAAAATTAATGTATATATTTTATAAATTTTTGTTTCAAAATGCTACTACACTTTGTGCTTTTCCTTTATCTCTCTATGAGTTTAGGGGGAAATTAAATATGGAAGGTTTTGTTAGAATAGCTTAAAAATATATATATTGTTATCATTTGACATTTTTATTGTGGTCAAATAGCTTTTTATATATAATGGCTTAATAAATAGATAACAGTGAGCAATTGACCCTTACCTTGCATAAATGTAGTTTATTCATAGAATAAACTTTGCTGTGTTAATAAAGAAAATCAAGCCTTTTAATAAATGTTAATATGTAAATTCCCAAATCTATTGCATAATTAATGTGTTCTTGTAATTAAAGTAAAAGGTGTATATTAGCAACATTAAAGGAGAAAAGAAATTTTTCTTCTAACATGCATGTATGATCAAAAAGGAATTTTTTAAATACCTTTTTAAGGTTCATTTTATTTAAAATAAAAATTATGTAAATGCTGTCGAGGCTTGCAATTTTTAGCTTTACATATTAGAATGGAAATGCGTTTTCAAAGATTGTATTGTGAAATTCATCATGGGTACAATTCTTATTTAATGTTCATAATTTGCAAATATGTTCTGTATTGCCAACAAAAATGAAAAAAGACAATTTTATCCTCTTGTCCTGCAAGTGTAATATACTCATCATTTTTATCAATTAGCAAGTTAATGATGGCAACTTAAGTTGATAACATATAGAAAGCTACATGCAAGCTTCTGCATAGCTTTGAGCTACAGAAAGATAACAATGAAATTATGCAACTTTTGTTTAAAACATTGATTTTTATTATGCAGAATATTGATATAATTGTGTAAAACTATAAATTATGTTAAAAATTTTCAATTACTTCTAAATATATTAAGATCACATCCAAGACTATTTAACTCTACATGATGACACATTTTTTATCTTTTCCCACTGAACTTCAGATGTCATTGATTAGTGATGTTTTTATCTTGGAAAATAATTAATTACTGATTATTCTGAGACAATTACTAAGACTTTATTGTAAAATTTAATTTTAATATTTAATATGGATATAGCTTATTTATTTACCTCAGATCAAAACTTTTCAATTATAAAAAGTTAAATGTATGAGTCCCTGAATATATTTTCAGCATTCTTGTAGATATTTATTACTGCTATGCAAAGCTTTAACAAAGGCCATCAGAACTTAAGATAATTAGCTGTTTTTTAATTTTTGTAGATAAAATTTCAGAATCATTTGTATTTTTAATAATTTTAACTTGATTATCCAATTATGATAGTACACAGCTTTCATATGTTTTATTTTTTAATTAGATAAAGCTCAATTTTAATTAACTCATATTTTTTGGTATTTAATCTAACATATTTGTGAATATTTATTACATCATTATAATTAATAATATGAATGCTGATGCAAAGTGATACAAGAATAAAGAGCACTGTTTAAAATAAAATTGTTGAATTTTAAAGATTGTTAAAATTTATATGGATACATAGAGCTATCATTTTTTGAACCAAATATTCAACTTTTAAGAGAACTGGTTTATATATATATATCTGTATATTTAACTGTCTATATGAGCAAATAGATATATGATTTTGAAATTTATCTAGTTTATAAAACAGGTCTTGAATTATAATTTCTAAGTATCATTCAAGATTCCCTGGTGCTTTTTGTGTTGGGTGCTGTTTAAAATATGTGGAAATTGTTTAAGTTATAGTATAAGAAATAATTATAACTATTTATGTAAACTATTAATAATTAACTTGTTGACTGGATTGGAATTAAACTGGAATAATGATAAAGTTTTTTAACTAGGATGAAGAGAAAGATGTAGAATTGTCAGACTCCCTCCCCCTTCCTTTTCTGTTAAAATAAATTTGGTTTTGTGAAGCACTATCATAATAAAAGTTAATGATTTAAAGTCTGTTCTAGCAACTTCATTCCCCAAAATTTGATTAACCAAAATATAAAGTAAATCTGAAATTAGTATTAAAAAGGCATGTTATTATTTTCTTTTTTTGCACATTTTGTTGAAATTTACTTGGCCTTTTTAGCAACAATTATACTTAGTCTCATAACTTGTTTTATATATATATATATATATATATATATATATATATATATATATATATATATATATATATATATATATATATATATATATATATATATATATATATATATATATATATATATATATATATATATAATCATTTTATTGGTTAACAAAAAAAGGGGGGAATTTTTCATTATAATTTTTGTTTTACTCTTTGAGAAAATTTAGGAGGTTTAAAATTTGATTATATGAAAATTGCAAAATCATTTCTTATTCAAAATTAGATGTTAACTTTGTATAACTTTTGAGAACTTGACTTTTTAATTGCTTTGCTTTTATTGTGAACTTATATATGTATGTGTATATACTGGCAGGGTTATGTATAGCCAGGTTGCTTTATATTACTTCTAATATTTAAGACCTTGTCTTAATAATATTTTGTTTATTTTTCTTACATTAAAAATATTTTTGAGTATGTATTACTAAGATAAATTTTTTTAACTGAAAAATACTCATGGATTTTATTGGGAAAGTATGTTATGATTTAGTTAAATTAATATGTTTTCTTTTTTCTTCCATATTCATTATTTTAGTGGTATGCTATATATTATATTTGTTGGTGATTTTGAAATAAACATTACTTCCTCAGTGTAAATTAATTTAGAAGACCTAAAGCAGGTATTTTAATGTATTGTTTAGCCAACTTATAGTACAAAGCCAGATAATCATTTTAAATTAAATATTTCGATTAATTTTGGGTTAGCCTTAAGAGAAAATGAAGTAAAAGATTTGAAGATTTTATAGTTTTCATTGTATTCTTCAGTCTTCATCAAATCCATTCCCCCTCTTCCAGTAGAGTATTTACTTGAGTTGTGTGAGACAGAATTGCCCATTTCTGTAAAATTACATTATAAGCATGTAACTGTAGTAAAAGAAATTTAAAGGAAAGAAAATGAGTGAAATAATAAAGAATTAATGGAACAGTGGTTATTTTTGAACTAATAAAACGGTGTTACATATTTGTATATTATGTAATAATTTTTTATTAATTCTCAAACATATTTTCTTCATTAGGTATTATAATATTGTAATATATCTAAAACAACATAATAAATAATAAAAATATGGTTGAAAATAATATGAAAAGATAAGATTTGTAATTTGCATATTTTTTGTTGACATTAAATTTATTATATAGGTATTTTTAGTGAGTACACTCGGTTAATTTTTTTTTTTTTTTCTAATTTTATGGTGTTGCAAATTGGCTCATGCATGTTTGCTTCTGTGAGGCAGCTTTTATCACTTTTTTTGAAGAATAAGTATATTTTTTAAAAAGAGTGTGTGATATTAATTCAATTTAAGGCTGCATTTTTTTTAAAGTCAGTATTGACATACCATAATAAATGTACTTTTCTTTAAAAAAATTGTTCTTTAAAAAATGTGTGCTGGTATTATTTTATGGTTTAGTAAACTGTATTTGTAGCAAATATATTGATAAAACTGATTTTTTAAATGTTTGATAAAAAAAAATCTGTTTTGCCATGAAAACCATAACTGCCCTTTTTTAAACTATCAAAAGCAATGTGTTTTACATGTACATGTTGTGTTGTATTTTATAATTTCTTTCCAATTAAAGAAATATGTGTTTTTGTGTTTTGTCTTTTATGCACAGGTTTTTACATCTTTTTTTATATTATATTTTTACTGCATATTTCATATTGATTAAAAACTCTCTGTAAATCTGATGATATATTGTTGAAATTGAATATTTATTTCCATATTCATAAAATTTTATAGGATTCTGAATAGCATAATTAAATTAGAATTATGCTCCTTTTATTTAAGATTTCCTAATGATAGTGTAAGCTGCTATGTTTTTATGATATGAAACTTTGAAGCAGTGTTAATATTTGTTTAAAATCCAACCTTCATTATTTTTCCACATATTGACTTTTTTTTTATTGCTGTTTAGTAACATTTGTCAACAAGAATCAAATCTGTGTTAAAATCAAGTTGTCACGCTGACATTTTTTAAAATTATATGTATTTATTTATTTATTATTTTTGGAAGCTGCTGTTAAATTTGATTTATGAAATATTTATCATATGTCGAGAAATCAAATAAAGATTACTATAAGTAATTTGAAAAGGTTTTTGCAATATATATATATATATATATATATATATATATATATATATATATATATTTGTTGAGTAAGACTGCTTAATTTTTTAAAATTTTGTTACCTATACCTTTAATTACCTTTAATTTTGTTACCTTAAAATTTTTTTTACCTATTTTATGGATTTTAGCATACACTACTCAAAATTTTAGTTTTTATGGATACTTGGATTACTTGCAATAAAGTGATAATATTTGGTATATTATATTTAATTACAGTAATATGTTAGAATTTTCTTTTAGTAAGGGGGAAAAAAAGCATGAAACTTAGTTGTTTTCAGAAAGTACAAATTGAGATCAAATAATGTACTATCTATTCATAGCCTATTATGAATTATCTGAAAATAGTTTGTGTAAGCTCAACTAAATGTGTTATAATCCTGTATAATCTTTGCCTTTCTTTTCTTTCTGCTTTATGTTATCCTAGTACATTCCAATACATTCATAGAAAATGTGACCAATGATTTTTTAATTTATGAAAGCTCATCAATTTCAATTGTTTCTATTTATTGTGCTTAGTATTAATGGAGGTGAGCTGTGTTTATACCTTTATTTATAGAAATATTTTGTTTTATAGTTCCTACAAATGTCTTGTGTCTTATTTAGTTAGCTTCTATAGATATTAACTTTTTATACTTTGATTAATATTTGATTTTTCTATGTTTAAATTCATCTTAAATTTATTTTATATTAGTTTTAAAATTTAAATAATGGATGAATTGTTTATTGAAGAACTAGTTTTAACTTAAGCATCACCCCCAAACAGAATTGAGCACAAGAATTGTATATTAAGAGGACTGGAGCTCGCCCATACCTTTTTTCTTTATTGCTTGAATATTTTATTATTGTATTTGTGTTTTGAGGTTTTGATAATAGCTTAATCTATGTTTAAAATTTTACTTTATAGTTTTTTTATGCATTATATAAGAATAGTTTTGAGCTCCTAATAATATTGAATTTCAGTATTTTCATTTTTTAATCTTAGCATCTGTAACAAGTGAAATTTTCTACCTTTAATTTCTTGATATATGTAAGCTTTTCAAATTACTACATTAAAAAATTAAATTGGCATATTTTCTGTTTATTAACAATTTTTAAAATGTACTTGTTTTAATCTCACCACCACCAAAATTTGTGTATTTTTATAGCATTTGTGTTAATATATATTTTTTACTTTACATTTAGGGTTTTTTTAGTAATTGTACATATGTCTGAATTTGTATGTAATTTTATCTGTCATAATTTTTTACTTGAATTCATGATATATTTAAATCATTGGTCACATTTTTACTGCAGACA
Organism: Argiope bruennichi; assembly: GCF_947563725.1. Classification (NCBI taxonomy): domain Eukaryota; kingdom Metazoa; phylum Arthropoda; class Arachnida; order Araneae; family Araneidae; genus Argiope; species Argiope bruennichi. The sequence goes on along the minus strand of NC_079163.1, from coordinate 76,137,272 downwards.
TAATTGTTCATTCTGTGCATAAATTTTTTCTGTGTTGTGTATGCTGTTTCTTAAATATTTAGCCATTTTTACAGTGACTCCCAAAAATGTTCATACACTTTCAGAATGTGGAATAAATGTGGAATTCAATATTTTTTTATATTGTCATAATAATGATACAAAAATGATTTTTTCCTTCTGATTTTGAGAAAAATTGATTTTATAATACTTTTTTTTATTTAATATGATTATTTTATTGTTATTGAAAATCAAAATCTAAAAAATTATTTCACAAAAGTGATTGTACATCAAAAATTTTTTGAAGAAATTATAACTAGGAATATCAACTGTTATGTTTTTTTACATTTTTGTGACATTTTAAAGATTGTTTGGCTTCAATTTTTGTTTGTTTACTTCTCTAAGTTTTATTTATTATTTTAAAATGGCTCATAATTGTAAAGAAACAAAAAATGAATCTGAAAAGTGATTATTTTTATCATAGTAATGGTAAATCAGTTTGTCTTATCACTAAATTGGTAAATTTATTCCATTCTACATCAGTCTGTGATAAAATGGCTTTAAGAAGAAAATTGAATTGAAATGAATGCAGAGAAAGATTACTCAGGAAAGTTAATTTAATAAGAAATTTATAGTTAAAACATTTGCAAGAAAAACCATGTTTGAGTGCTGCAAAGATTTCCACTGAGTTTACCAAAAAATTTTCTGAATTTATTTAATCTAAAATTGTTTGAGGAATGTTCAGATCAGCTGGATTACCTGAATGTTCAGATTGGAGAAAAAAAATTTAGTGCTAAAAATAAAGTATAGGTATTATTCCTTCACAAAATTAAAAATAAGCCAGGAACATAGAATTCATGCCTTATTTGCAAATGAAATCAAATTTTATGTTTTTGCTTTTGATGACTATATAACTGTATGAAAAAGATAAAAATGAGGAGCTTAATTGGAACAATAAAGCATGGTAATGGGTTGCATGTCAGCTACTTGACTAGGCAAAATATTTATTGATGGAATAATGAATCATGCTCTTTATTTAAATATTTTAAGAGGTAATTTAAAATTATTCTAAATTTTAGGTATTGAAAATAATTTTGCTTTTATCAGGATAATAATCCTTAGCACATTACTCTCATCATTATCTTCTGGTGTTTTTATAATCAAATCCACAAAATCTGAAAGTACCACCTCATTTGCCGGATTTAAACTCAATAGACCATGTTTGGTGAAATCTAGAAGTGAAAGTACAAAGACGCAACATTAATACAAAAACAAACTAAAAACATTAATAATGGAAGATTAAAGGAACATTGATAAACAAATAAAAAAAAAACTAATGAACTCTGTGCCCAGACATGGACAAGCCATGGTGGATACTGTGGAGTGTTCTATGAATGCAGATTGAATGAAATGTCACAATATTTATTAATAGTTATCTATAGATTTCTTTAAAGTGAATGAAGTCTTTTGTGAGATATTTTTTTAATGAGATTAAAAAAATTGTTTTAATATATTATTAAAATATTTTATTAAGTTGTGTTAAGGAACAGGTATAGATGTCGTTATAAAATTTTCATTTTAAAATATTAATTTTTAGGATATTAATGCTTAGTATATTATTATTTTTTAGCATTTTATTAAAATTTGTAAGTATACAAACACTTTTGAGAGTCACTGTATAAAAAAATAAAGGGGTAAAAAATATTTGTAATTATTACTATATTTATTTAATTTGTTGTGTATGTGGTTTTCTTGTCAAAGAGTTTGCACATTTTTATCTTTCTCTTTTAATTCAACTGCTCAATATTGAACTATGCATCATCATGTAATATTTGTTAGATTGATGTATAAATTGTTCAAACATTCATCTTTTTATGGTATGTAATAGAATAACCATTCATTTCATTACACACCATGCATAATAATCCACCTTCATTAAACATCATGTAAATGCTGCAATCTGAACATCTGAAGGCAGTTCATTAGTATAGTGTGGTTTTATTTCTAGCAATATAAATGTACTTGAGAAAGGCTTATATATATATGTATGTGTGTATATATATATATTTTGGATCTTTTGCTAGGCATTATTTTCATCTCTTGCATTTTTATTTTTTAAGTATATTTTAACTGCTCCCTTTTCCATTTTTCAAAACATTAAATAAGATCATGCTGTGAGTTATTAGATATTTACATAACTATAAAAAATAACAAAATTGAATGAAAAAAAATTTGGGTATTTATTGAATAAATACAAAATTAACAATAATAATAAACTGTATAAAGCTATATAAAATTTAAAATTTTATAATGTGGAGGAAAAGTGTTTAACTTACCTTACAATTAATGGTTAATTATATTTAGTTCTGTCTACCCTGCCCCCTTTATTGCATTTGAAATGCTTTTGAAGCTATCCGATAAGCTTTATGCTTAATTTCTTACTTAGATTTGACATGTGAAAAGCAGAATATCATTCTATTAATAGTTTATTCAAATTATTTTTACATTTCATTGTAATTAACTTTTTGAACTTAGTTTATTGATTTCTCTGATTTTCCAATGAAAAACCACCCATTTTTTAATGCTGTAGAACTTATTTCTTTTCTTTTTTATATGAAATATGTTATCTAAGTACTTTATTTGTAAGTGAATATTCATTTGTTTTAACTTAGTTCCCAATTTGAAATGTGTTTGTTTTTTATATTTTGTTTAATCATATTATTTATAACATTGTTATTTGGTGTTAGTTAATAAATGAAAAGTTGCAAAGGTTTGCTTTGCAAAGTTTTATGCAACCAATATCTACATTTTTTACCCGGTGGTTTTTGAAGTCTTTTATGATATATTTTTAGCCTAATTTTTATATTTTTTTTCATTACATATTTATGTCTGTTGGTTTATTGCTTATTTAATATATTTGAAAGAAATTAGTTTTTAATTTTTCCTCTCTCTGGGCAAGTAATTTTCCTTTTTTACAGTATTGAGACAAATTTTGGAATGAAAACCGCTGATCAACTGCTTCACTTTCATTTAATATTTCTGTGTGAGAAATGAGAGCAAATTTTGAAACTCTTAAATAGTTTTGCTTGTAGAAAAAGCAATTATTATTTTTTTAAAATTAAGTGCTATCAAGATGAATTAAAATAAATTAATGCAAATACTTCCTCCACTTTATTTGAAAAGTAACAGTTAGACCAGATTTATATTTTGTTTGTATTTTTACTTAACTAATAATCTTTACTGATGAGTAAGTTTCCATTTTTATCAAAATTTGCACCATAAATGTACTTTTTGTTGAATTAATAATTTTACGTAAATCAAGAGTTTAATAGACTACCAATATTTTGCAGTAGCTTTTTTAGAATCAATAATGTATATCATATAAAAATAAGTATTTTTAGTGCTGAAATCTTAGAATGTGCATTTCCTATGCCAACTCAGGGTTCCATCCATTTGTTTTGTATGACAGTATAAGAATGAATATGTTCTAATTTACTCTTAATCTCATTTCTCGTAAGCTTATGGTAGAAATATTGATTACCTTGCGCTCTAAAACATTGTGATGCATGACATTAACTGTAAATTCTCACTGTATGTTCTTAAATCACAAGGATTATTTATATAAGGCTCATAAAATATTTTGATTGTGAATGCAAAATGTATATAGGTATAAAAACACTGTCACATTTAAGATTGCTGGGAGCTTTAATTTATTATATGTGTGTGTGTATTGCTGGAGTCATTTGATTTTTTTTCCATGTAAATTGTGGGTTGCATTGTGCATTACTTTCATGCTGTTTTTGTAGGACTGTGTTTTGTTTGTTGCATAATGTGGTATGCCTGTTTGTAAATTGTAATTTTTGTTACAAGTGCACAATAAATATATTTATTAAATTGCTTTTTTTAATATCTTATTAGTGTCTCTAATATTTCTATAATAATTATTCTGTATTGAAATAATCAATACTGCAAGGTTTTTTTTTTTTTTATGAATGCTTTATTTAAAATTTCAATTTTTGCGAACGTGGTATTTCGATTTGAATTACTTTTAAACAACAATGAGTTTATTGAAGCATATTTTCTATTCAAATAAATTAAAATAAAATCAAAAGCAAATTAATTTTACAATTCTTGTATTGAAAAAGGAGATATTGGAATTTGAATATTGGATAAGTTTTCATATAATAGGTAGTTTTCGTTTAATTTGTTTGCATTTTTATATTTAATGTCTTTATTTATTTGCTTTTTCCAACAATAAGATTAGTTTCATACTAACAACTTTTGGCTTTACACAAGTCGAATATTTGAATAGTTTTGAGGAGTATCACTAATAACATTTTTTTTCATTACTTAACCATTTGTTCTGATTAAAGTCCCCTGAGAATCATTTAACTACAAATACTAAATTCATTATTTAGTGCTAAAATATTGAATCAGAGCTCTGGAGGTTAGAACAGTATGATTCAAATTTGGAGATGTAAGAACATTATTATCGATTGAAAAGTATTGAGACGCATAGGTGCCGATCCTTCACACATTTGAGGCAGAGCAGAATTCGATATTCTTTCCTTTCCGTGTGCAAGGTCCGATTCCTACCGAATGGAAAGTTTCTTGAATATGCCTGGGGACTGCCAATGTCTCAATCTCAAGAGTGACCATGATATTCTTAGTATGTTTCTTGTGTGTCAAAGAAGTAAAATTAAGCTACACATATTTTTCAAAAAATATTTTTTATTGAATTGATTAATAATAAATATAAACAGACGTATTACTTTGGCAAAGGGAAAAAAAAAAAAGAAGATATTTCAGTTTAATAAGTATATTTATCTGCCTATTTACAGCTAATTGAAATGTGAACAGCATAACTTTCCTTTTACACGGAGTGACCTAGATTAGCATTGACACTTTTCGTTACGAATTTAAACGCCTGTATTTACGATATTTTCAGTCAAGAATCAAGGACTGAAAGTGTTAAAACGCCATTGATTGTTATTCGAGGTGAGTATTATACATTGTGATTGATTATACTTTATGAAATGAAAGTTATAAATCATCGCAGCTTGTTAAAAAAGCTAATAACGTTAAATGCAAATATTTTATCTTGTCACAGATTATCATGAGTAGTACCGTTGATGGAAGTCTTCTCAGAATACATTTTACTTAACTTCAGTCCTTGAGTCAGAATATTCATTACTTTTTTTCCTTCTCTAAAGTCGTTTTTAACTTCAATTTTCTTCTATTTTTAAGTGAGCAATGATATGCTATTATATACCATTTGGTTAATTCACTTTTGGTTGATTTTCCTACTCTTTCTGACATTTTCCTAGATATATCTGGGAACTTTGCATAGATCACATCGAATAAATATCAGTTTTATTCTTTCTGAATCACAGCACGGGCACAATAACATAAAAGTAGAGTAGAAATTTTTACAAATATCTGAAGATGCATGCATAATTTCCTTTCGAAAATGTCTTTCGTTGCTGATTCATTGTAAATTTTTTTTTTCGTTTTTTCCCTTAATAGCTACGATTAATCCTTCTAATTCTTTTTATTCATAATTAAATTTGCATTAATATTAAATCTAATGATGAGAATTCATTTGTCTGGTTGTGTACGGTGGGTGATGGTAACAACAATTTAATAATGAAACGAAAAATCGCATTTAAGTGAATGCGTCAACTCATAGCATTGTCATTATTAAATCATAAAGAGGCCACTGACTATATCGTATAAAAAGTAATAAATTGATCACTTCATTCATTCTTATAATATTGATTTATACTTAAGCATTGAAGACTGGCCTAATTTTATTCAAATTGCATTTTTCTGCTTAATTATTGTATTATGCGTATGGCATTGATTCAAATAGCTGAAATTTAGATTGTCATCCCTTAGGCAATTGCTCATGTGATATCTACACTACTATTTTAGTTTCTGTACTGTGCATTCAGTATTAAGAGTTCTTAGGTAAGAAATGTCTTTACCATTTCTTATGTATAGTCGTCAAAGTATTGCCTTGTGCTGTACAGTTAGATTTACATAATATTCTTCATCTTAGTCATTTATGGAGTTTAAATTAGATTTTACCCTAGTTTCATTTGCGTTCGACTCCTACGACCTGCCGTTTGTGGAGGAACAGGCAATGCACTTGCACACACTTTACTGCAACCGCTATGACAGCACTTTTTTGTTCCTGGGCAGTCTGTGTCTGTTTTGCAAACATTTAAAAAGGAAGCTGAAGAAATGGAACAATTGTCAGGCTTTTTGTCTCCTATTGGACAGAATCCCTCTGAAAGAAACAAAGGAAATAATTTAAAACAGAATAAAAGGTTTAATTGAAAAGTTATATTATTTTTATTAGTAAAGGCATGCTCGTAGTTGTGTTTTAAATGAAATTTCATCTAGATATGAACTGTTTAGTACATAGATCGAAACACAGGTTGTAGCAATAAATCAGATAAATTTATTGTAGCATGATCGTAGAAATATTTAATATGAGTTTAACGAGAAATACATTTTTAATCATTCTGAATTTGATTCGAATTTAACAAAATTCTTACACTTCTGGGGTTTTTTAAATATTAAATATTTCAGTTGCAAAGGAAATGAATTAATCGAACAGGGCTACAATAATTTATAAATACCTATTATTGGATTATGATAACATATACAAGACAATACTTAATAAAAAGAAATAACTAAATCTAAAATTTCGTTAAGTTTTCTTCGATTAGTCAATTTTCTTGAAAGTAAAGAATGCTTCCTTAATACATAAATTATACGAAAAGAACTTAATGCCTAAGACACTGTCGGGGCAAGAGAAGCCACAAAAAGAAAAAAAAAAGAAAAAAGGGGGGGGGAGTAATCGTATGTTTATTTTTATAAATTCTTTATAATTCAAAAAGAAAGAAAGAAATTACATTTGACAGCGGTACCCTGAAGAATATTGGATCTTCTATCGTCTTCAAGAAAAGAGCTTGTGATGAAATAATTTCCTATGGATTCTTCCTTTTTTTCACATCCACTTCTAAGACTGGAGCTACCTGATTTTGTTACACTAATTAATCATGATGCTTTAATTTCATATGTCTTTTATGGTAAGCAATGTCAAAGCTTTTTGTGGCAAAGAACGGATTCAGCTTAGTATTGATTGTGCCTGGATGGCATGTCATACTAAATGAACGAATGTATACTTTTATAATGTAGCTATATAAAATGAGTGTAGAAATGAAATTCAATCGATTTCATAAACGAAACTTTCCAGAAATACTGGAAAATTAATAAAAAAATATTCGATATTTTCGCCGAAAATCGATTTGTAGTGTTATTATCTACCTAAAATAATTTTTATATGATAATTGTTACAACGAGCAGGTATTAAGATGTATTTCGAGTTCTGGGGCAAATAAGCTGGCAAGTATGAGCAAAAATTTTCTACTTTTAGGACACGGACAATATAAGATGAGGGGGGGGGGGGTATGATGTTATTGTTGTTTTAAGAAGGCTGGAGAAAAATTTTGTAAATATATGCAGAAATGTTTATGTAATGCTTAATAAGAAGTGAAAAATGAACTACTTAAACATTAGATTTCTAATGCACTTATTAATATGAGCATATTTAGACTTTAAAACCAAACGATTTTATTTAAAAACAAATAGACCTTGAATTTGAATTATCCTATCTTCATTTTTAGGCATTTATTTTCATCGCTAAGTACTTTTTTCCTTTGGAGCTATTGTAAGCTAATATATATATATATATATATATATATATATATATATATATATATATATATATATATATATATATATATATATATATATATATATATATATATTATAGACAAAACCCGAGGGTTTTTTTTACATTCTCGATTGCATGCGTTGGTTTGTCTTAATATAGTATTCAATGAGTAACCATTTTAATCATTTTTTTTATCAGAACATCTTTACTAAATTCCATTAAAAATTTAGAAGTCCATGGAATTATATATTTTTATCGTAATGAGTAATTGAAAGAAAAATTAAAGAAGAAAAATTACTTTATTTGATGGCATAATTATAATAATAAATGTAGAATCTGAAAAATTTATGCACTAATTTATTTATGAAACTTAGTGCATACTTGGATGAACTATTTTAGTGTAGCTAAAAAGCTACCATATTTATCTTTTGTCGTTAGTTGCAGTCAATAATATTTCATTAGTGAAATAATTGTGGCCTAATAATTTAAATTACAAAAAAACATATTTTATTATTAAATAAACTTAATCTACAATTATACAATTTATTTATTCTAGTGATTGATTTATAAGGAATTCACATAATTTGGCACGGCAAAGTAACTTTTTTTTAGAATGCGTATTGTAAAAGAATGTCGATAATAGTCCCCTATGTTTCACTAAATTTACTTTAATCTTTGTTCAGAATTTAATAAGAGAATCATCATAATGAAACAAACATAAATTAGAAAATTTGCAAATTCATTGCCCATGAAGTAACAATTAAATGGATAAAAAATGACAATTCTTTTTCGAACTTTTCACTGAGTTCTGAATGAGGGAAAACAACTCTATCTTCTTATTATGCATGATATACAAATGTTTCAATATTTCTGATAATTCTACCGAAATGTGATCGAAATAGTAGAAGAAAATAAAAACTTTTCATAAATCATCATGATATCTTAGCCGAAAGACAGAGAACAGTCAACAGTAGGTCCATCCCTAAATAATCCTCGTATAATTTCAAATACAGCGTTGATATAATTAGCTAATTTAGCCTGAGCATTTAATGAGTTAATAATTCCTGCTTATTTTTTATACTCTCCAGAATATAAACGTATCATTATATATATATATATATATATATATATATATATACACACACACCACATTAATGATTTAAATAGAATTATTTATATTATGCGGAACTTTAAAAGAAATCGGAATTTTCATTTGGGAAATGAAACAAAAATTTTTTGTTTCTATTTTCTAAGAATTTCGAGAAGCTCGTGTTTTGGTAAATAGGATGAAATCAATAAGTACATTTATTAGCCAGATATTTATGCGTCATGTATCTAGTGGCTAACGGTCAAGTGAAATTTTCCACCCACCTCCCCTTTTTGCGTAGGGAGAAAAAAAAGTTACAAATTTCTTTAAGCTATGAAGATAAGATTTTTTGTGTTTATGAAAAGAATGTTCAAGTGGAGGTTTCGACGCTGTTTTAATTATCTAAAAATTAGTATATAAAAATGTTTGTTTAGCGTTTGTGGCATGATTGATTTTTATTTAAAATTCATGTTTCTTTTCTCTTCATATATCATGTGAGAATCTTTGATGGCAAGCTGTTTGGAATAGTATAAAAAATAGCCGAGATAAAAATGTTCCTTTGTTTGTTTTGAAAACATATTAAAATAAATAATGAACCCGTGCAACTTATAAGAGAAATATTATGTGAAATATTTTCGTTTCTTAATTTGCGTATTTCTAAGTGCACTTCCGTCAAGTTCTGGTCCATTTCTAAGTTATTGCCACACTTTATATCTTTTAGAGTGTCCATATAATTTAAACTAGTGTGCAAATCATTCATTTGAGAGTGTTTAAAGTGTGGATACGACTCTACAGAATAAAAGTAGCTGTACTAATTACAGAATTCAAAGTTATCCCAGATATAGAACACTAATGAGATATAAAATTGCGTTCAATCAGTTGGGTAAATGAATGACAGATTTCTATGGCATAAAACCCAGATATATCCATGCTATATCGAAACAATGGCTGTATAATGTAAAAATGTACTAACATAAAAACTGTAAAGCTTTTATCATAGTCTATGAAAATTTTATTTTGAAGTAAAATATGACATTAATAATGTTTAAAAAATTCATATCAAATAGTAAAAACTGTTAATTTTAAGAAAGTTAAAAGGAAAAAAAAAAGGGGAGTATTCCATGAAGTATATCGGCCGGAGCAGGTTAAGAAGATTTAAAACAAATATTTCATGCGCTTAGGATTCACATAATAAATTATACCGATGTAATTTGCAGAATTTAACTATGCCCGATCCGGTGTACAGCCAATTTCGAATTATATAATAACTAAATTTGGACAAAATTTTAATGATTATTGTTCTTTGAAATTTTTTCTTTGCAAGGGCAAAGAAAAAAAAAGTTATAAAGAAAAAAATACTTGTAAAGAAATGGTCCTTAGTGCTTGTTTTGAAGGTGGTCGCGATTGACTAATTGCTTTGAGTTATGAGACAATTGCTTTCTGAAGTCAATTTTCGTTCATTGTATTTCTTACATGTTTAAGTGAATTTCTTTCTTTATAGTTTTTAAGGCCATGAGTACCGAATTTATACGCTCTTATAAATACATTGTAGAACATTCAAAACACGTATATGTTTAAAATAAAAATATTAATTATAAGTTCAATACATTCTTAGTTTTGTTTTGGTTTCTTTGTATTGAAACAAATATTATAGGAAAATTCTTAAAATATTATCATACGTAAGCATACATTAAAGTTTCATCATAAAATCTTCTTCTCAATCTATTAGACTCTTCTATTTTTCATCATAGGATAAAAAATAAAATGAAAAAAGGCTATAAAGCCGGTGAACTTCGAATCCATATTTCGCTTTCTGTACATTTTTCGTTTATAGTTTGTAAGGTCATAGGTAAAGATCTAATTTGATCTGATAAAGTATATATAGATCGATTTAACCTGATCTGATTGTAGTGTATGCAGAATACTTACCGGCTTAAAATGAGAAAATTAGTTATGAGTTCTTTTTATTCTTAGTTTTGATTTGTTTTGTTTGTATTAGAATAAATATTTTAAGAAAATTCTTTAAAATATTTTTCTCCGTGGATATACCTCAAAATTTCATCATAAAGTCTTCTTCGTCAATCTTTTAAACTCTTCTGCTTTTCGTGACAGAAAATGATACAAAATTTAAAGGAGCTATAATGGCAGCTGAATTTGAAATTTATTGTTCTCTTTCTATGCATTTTTTACGCATAAGGTGTTTTAGTTAGATTAAAATCTCAAGGTCATTAAATAAAGCTCGATTTACAAGATGCTTATCAGTAAAAACAATAAATAATAAAAGCTAATAATACATAACAATTTGCAGTACTATAAGTCGAATTGACACACATTATAAAGTAAGATGATTTAAAATGTTTGTGCGTTGTGGTAAATGCGTGTGGCTAAAATCTCTCTAGAATACTTGCGTGTTTAAAAGGCAATCCATTTCCCATAGCCTACCGTGCATTCTTCGTTGCGTTGCTAAATACCAAAATCGAAGAGAAATGTCAACACAAGACGAGTATATTTAGCTCAAATTCATTATAAGTGCTCTGCAGGTATTCGTGATTCAACGTATGCCGAGTTGAATAAAGTATTCAGTCGACCTATCATCCGAAACTAGGTTACGATGTTACGTATTAATGAATTTGATTCACGTTCAGGACATCGCAACGCATAAATATTATGGCGAAAATTGGATACCATTATAAGATTGCGCAATTTTTTGGAACTAAATATTTATTTGTTTATTTTCCTACAAATTAGAATAATTGTGTTTCTTTTTATCGTTCAAAAATATATTCTAATTTTACTTACATCAAATGAATGCAAAATGTGTGACACACTACATTTATATTTCTCATATTAGTTTTTAGCTGTCACATTCTTTCGTTATTATTTTTTCTTATTCAGTTTGTCATCTCATACTGCAATGGGAATGTATTACATATGAATATTTATCCATCGCGGTTTTAACAATGCATTTAATTTTGCTTTTTTAGATCTCATACTGAATATTAACAATAGAGAGGGAGAGAGATTTTTAATTTTTTTCCGATATTTCAACAATAGGGTTTTTAAAGGAATTTCGAAGATTTCAACTCTTTTTTTAGAAATATTTTTCATATAATAAGCCTCAATTAGTTTTACCTTAAATGTAGAAGATATTGTTACCCCATAATTGTTTATTCTCCTATTTAATTAGAAGAGACGTTTTGTGTAAGAAATGTGTTGTACCGATTCAAACAAAAGACCATAGAAAGCTTGAAAGTTTATAGATTCCAAGTAATTTTTGTATCGAAATTATACCTCTCAAGAATGACTAAATTTTCAGTTATAAGTTTTAAAAATATGATACTTTTATCTACATGTTTGATGGAAAGGTGATTGATAATTTCTTAGTTGGAAATTCAGGAATTTAAAACACTAGAAATGTTTTTTTTTCAGTGATTAAAATGTATGAATCTATTAATTAACAAATTTCTCTCTAGAGGTATTAAAAATTGGATTGAAATATTAGATAAAGAAAAATAAATGTAGCAACTCATTTATGTTTATTATGTTATTTTGTAATACGTCTCTGAAAAGCGCCTATTATTTCAGATTTTGGTTAGCTATATATATATATATATATATATATATATGTTTTTAAGAATATGTGTATTTCAATATCATTTGATGTGTACATATGAATTATAAGGTACCCTGAAACTTTTATAATTAATCTTAGTGTGTTTTCTTGTTGGTGTGTTATACACGATTGGAGAAATGGCGAAAGCAGACGAGGCTGTTATGGCTAAAAAATTACATAGTTTATCTCAAATTAATCTTAGTATAACTTCAAAACAGGTCTGAATCTAAAATTAGAGCAATGATGCTAATGAAAACTCTAAAAATAATCAAATATGAGCTCTTTATATCTTATTTCTTGGTGATTAATGAAAACGTTGTTATTTTCGAATTCATTTTCATTTTACTACCTAATTAAATTTTACTTTGCATTGATTTTTTTAATCAGTCAGAGGTATTAAAATAAGTGCTTGGAATTTATTTAATTCGTTTTTAACTTTAATTTTGCTAACAGTAGTCTTTGTTTTATCATGATATTAAAATAGAAAATACGAATTTCTTTAAAGAATTATATGTATATAGCAAAAATATATGAACATATTTTATCAAATTAAAATGACTCGTTTCTCTCATCTTCAATTCAGAACGCTTCAGACATTGAAGATGGAGAAATTAATCCTTCTCATAATATAATTCGAGATGCCTGGAAGAAATTTTTCCATTTGGGACCATTGGGACTAATACAGAGCGGAAAGTCTCGATTACGATCGATCTTTAATTAATTAACAAAGCACAATAATGTGCTGGATTGGCTAGGACATTCCAGATTTATGACTCTATGTTCCGAATTGATAATGGTCCCGGATTCATACTGAAACTCTATTAAATATAGTTTTTAATTAGCAAGTAATTCTTATTAAAAAGAAAAGCATTAAGTTTTTGTTTTTTAAAATTAGCGTCCTAAGAATTCTTTTTCTCAGTTCTTATTATGTTTATAATATAACCATTCTAATCAACCTGATGTGAAAGCAGTAAAAGTATGAGAAGAAAAATGCATTTTTTAACCTTTTAATCTCTTTCTGATTTAATTTTAACACACACACACACACACACACACACACACACACACACACACACACACACACACACACACACACACACACACACACACACACACACACACACACACACACACACACACACACACACACACACACACACACACACACACACACACACACACACACACACACACACACAATGGGTGTTAGGGGGAAATTGGGTGATATTTCTTAGAAATTTTATTCTATTTGCTTGATATGCACTTTAGAACTGAAATAAATGCTCGGTTTATAAAAAATAGTATTAATTTTCAAAGTAAAATAATTTACCGTTTGCTCTTTTTTAATTTAAAAAAAAAGTGCAATGACTTTTATTGTTGATATGCCTGTTTTGTAAAAATTTTTGGAACGTGTTTTTTCTTTGTTCGACTTCACAGCGAAATTCCACACCAAAAATGGGTTTAATTTTTTATAAATTGCTCAACATTTTGTTATAGTATATAGTTGTATGAAGCTATGTTAATACCCTTAACTTTTTACTATTACCGATGATGTGTATGCAGGGAGAAAACAGTTTGTTTTGAAAATTACCCATTTTTACAATTAGTATTAGAGTTTTGTAAAATTGGTTTCAAATAAAGTTAAAAAGCAAGTTACGTTCATTTTCATTAATATTTATTTAATACAGTAAGCCAGATATCACAAGGTGAATTATTTTATTTCCACGTATCGCTTTTTTCAAGAAGGGAACAGATTTAACTGCGCACATAGTATTTTATATGAAAAGAAATAAAAGCCAGTGTAAAGTTATATTTAAAGGCCCGTTTTCCCACTATGTTTTTTATGAATTGCAGAAACTTTTCTCAGTTTCCGCCATTGGAATAACTGGCTGTAAACTGTTTTTATTTATTATTTTTTTACATTCAAAATCAAGAGTTAAAATCTAATAAATTTTAATTACTAAGCAAATTGGAGCACAAATTCAAACGAATACTAAAGTTTTAAACTTTAAAATTATTCTAGCCTGTCTAAAGGAGTATTGAAAGCATACTATTCACTCCCCTTCTTATTCTATTTATAATTATCTTAATTTTCAATTAAATATATCTATTGGATTTTATTCAAAACTCTTATCCCATCCCTAATAAACATCCCAATTTGGGAACCAAAGAAATTTCTAAAATTTGATCACGGTAGATCACAAGCGCAGATAATTAGTGTTTGAATTACCTTGAAATCTATTTTTTATTTAAAAAATAGCAGGAAATCAACTAAAATAAATCTTATTGAATCGAATGTTTTTGACTTGAATTTTGTCCAGTACCTTTCTTTGTTAAAAAATATCTCGTTCTACCTCTTGTAATCAGGCTTCAATGAAGATTAAATAAAAAGTGTGTATGTGTTTTTTTTTAATATGAAATTACCGACTGGAGGATTTCTTTTATAATTCATGTGTAAATTAAAAGTATAAACTCTGGAGTGTCGCAAATTTTAGGAGATCCCGAAGTCTTGAGGTTTTTTTGCAATATATTCAGGTTAATTTAATATTTTGCTTTCATTTGATTTGCAAAAGCGTTATGCTCGAACTAGTTAAAATTAAAAATCAAGTATCATTTTTATTTCAGAACAATATTTTTAGGATTTTCTTTTCAATGTTTTCACATTTGTTTGCAGATCAGTGGAGTTCAATTAGTTTTGCGTTTGTTTTCTAACCTATAAATCATATGCATTATAAAATTTTGCATTAGAGCATTTGGAGTGATTTTACCATTTTGTTTAAATTTCTTTTAAATTTAGATTTTTGTACCTAAAACACTGAGGCCAACTCTTTTGAAGGAGACTAGCAATGAAATGTTCTTTGATTTCAATTTGTCGTTATATTTATGATTTAAAAATTATTTTATAAATATTAAATTAAAATCAGTAAAAAATATCTGATTTCGAAAGTTTTGAAGGAGCAAGGGAGGACTTGAAATTTGCATTGCATAAGGAGATGAACACTATATACTAATAAAACAACTTCGTTAATCTTAATGCTTTTAATGATATTGTAAAATTCTCGAAATTGAAAATGATTTTCCAAATTGATATTAAAATAAATTGTGAAGTTAAGCATGCATTAGGAGTCATAAATTTTACTCAAAATTCAATTCAAAATTTTTTAGTAGAAGCAGAAATTTTTTATTCCTAATTAAAATTTCCACTTTAAGATGATTGACGATGCTCACAACAGATGGCGCTGCTAGCCGAACTTTACGCTGAATCGTATTATGCAATATATAACCTTGGATATCTATTATTCTCACATAATAATACGTTTATTCACCGCAAACTATTTGCATGTATTTGACTCTTAAAAGCTCAAGGTTTCTGAAAACAATTGAACTCGGTGCAATTTTTTTATGTCATAGAAATAAAAAAAAAAAGCCATCATTCTTGAAACTTTTAATCCTGCTTCTTTTGGTAGTTAAAATATTCCACTCTAAAATATTTATTTCCTTAAATACGATACATGTAACCAATTTTTTTCTTATGCTAACTGAAATTTATTGATTTTGATATCATAGTAAATGCTCTCCTCTAACCCGATTATAAATAATGTAATTTAATGGCATTGATTCTAGATGATAAATAATCGAATCTAATTGTAACAGAAAAACAAACAAACTAATACTCGTATCAGGTAATCACCCCTACCCCTTTTTTTAAATTAGTAAGATAGAAAATATATAAGTATAAATTAATTTATCGTTGTTTTACTTGTAAAATCTATTAGGTGCGTGTTACGCTTTACTACAAAGGGATTACTAAGATTTTGCTGCGCGAAGGATATCTGAATATAGTATTTGTTAGAAGACTTTACAACAGATTAGACTTTTGAAGTTGCAAGCGAAAACTTTGTTGTAGCATCATTTTTTTTCTTTGAAATTCAACGCAAAAATTCAATGCAATCCAAAATAAAATTATTTTTTTAATAACAACAGCAACTTAAATTTTACACTTACAATCAAACAAACCAACAATCAATCATTATAGATAATGTATTTCTCTTATTAATACAATATCTATAAATAATCATTTCTAATATTAAATTTTTTTGGAATATTTTGATAATATTAAATATTTGCCAACTTATGAAAAATCAATAATACGATCATACTATGAAAAAAGTTGTGTGTTTGTAATTTGCCGCTCGAGATGAAATTATATACAATTCTATCTTCAAGTAAAAATAATATTAATGACAAAAATAAAAACTGACAAAAATAAAATGCTAAATATGTTCTTATTGCTTAGAGAAAGAATCTATCACTTGCAGGATGGATAAAAAATGGATAAGGGGGGGGGCGCAGTGGTTATATGACAGACCAATTTCAGTGGAATTCAATAGAGAAAAGGGAGACAAATGACACACATAATAAATTAATAAATAAAACAAGAAAAAAGAAACACTTGGTACAAATATCTGGTTGTGTAATGCATACTTTTTACAACAAAAGTATTTATTTCTTTTTATGCATTAATAAAAATGACACTTTTGTGCTTAATATACTTATTAAAATTTATTGCTTTCTTATTCCACTACAATATTCAATTAATTTAGATCCCGATTGCAATAAAACTACTATGCTATGACAGTTAAAGTATTTTTATGCTAGAGTTTCTTTGTCTAACCTTTCCGTTTAATTTTTGAACCATTTTTCATCATTCCTTCTGCCTTGTTCTGAATCCATATCACCACAATGCAGTGTTCTTATGACTCCTGAATTTTCTCCGCATTTCTTTAAAAAGAGATTTTAATTCTAACTACCTGATATACAAGAACTCTACGAATTGCTCCTATACTTAATAACAAGCTCATATTCTTCTTAACCACAAGATTCTTTCTATGCTGCTAGCATTTCGAATTGTTGGAAAAGTTACAATGGATTTTTATATGCTTTTTAAGGATTCTTCAATTATATAAAGAACAAGAATTAAATTAATTAAAGATATTTCACCGATTTTGTTTGACACAATTTTGTCATATTTTAGTCAGTTTCATAATTTTTCATTCCTTGGAAAACGCGTTTTCACCATCAGAAAATTGAAAATGATGCTGATTTATAGCTCTCTCTAAATTGAAGATTAGAAGAGAACAAAATATGTTGAAAATTCACAGAGCAAAGAGAGATTAATATGGGAAAAGGAATAACAGAAGCCGGCGTACATAAATAATATTGGATAAGTGTTTAGTTTAGTTATATTAACGTCCCGTTGTAAAGCAACCCTAGATCTATTTTGAAGCGGATCTCGTAATCTTGAAGCGTCCTCGTCATCTCGTAGTCAGATGGCGAGGACGACACCTGAACTGGCATGCCCCCTCTCCAAGCTTCCACATCACATAGTGGAAGGCCGTTTGGCTCCCACGGATTTAGCGGGCGTCAGGTCGTTTACACGACGCTTCTTCGATGGAATCGGGTCTCGAACCTGAAACCCACCCGTTCCGAAGTCGAGACCTTATATCCATGCCACCGCGGCCTTTTGAAGTGTGATTAAAGTTATGTGATCTTCCATTGTGCGACAAAGTAAAATTTCCTTTACAGTTATCAAGGTCCAGATGTTGCAATCGCTGAAATTTACATATGAATTAGAATGAATTGCTTGGTCCTTATTATAAGCGAGGAAAGCATGGCAGCTCTGAATCTCCTATCCATTGACAGAGTAAACTATCTCCTATAAATGTCTGCTTTTGATGCTTTTCTAAGCAAACCATCGTGTCGGAACGTTTTATATATAAATTTATTGTAAACAATCCTTTTTTTTTTTTTATCACTGTTAGAAGTTTCAAAAAAAGGATCGTTTTTCTAAAATTTTATGAGCATATCGCAGATGTTTATACGTAAAGCCAAATGAATTTCTTTAAGTACAATGAAGTTCTTTCAATTTCTTCAAATTTCTCAATTCATATAACTTAATAATAAATGCTTTGATTTTGTCATCATAAATTTTGTTAAGCTTCTTTAACCAAAAAAGGCCATTGAAATAAAATCTGCTATGAAATTTTTTGAATTATTGTTGGTATTGACCTTTTATAAAAGAGTATCATCGTAAACTCACACGTTTGGACGTGATTGATGATCATTCTTCGCTTTATTGAAGTAAAACAGTAAACTAAAGCGAAAAGGCAACTGTATTCATCCATCTTGTCCACAGGGTGAAATCAAAACTCAGTCAAATCTTTATTTATTTTTGAATGAAACTATATTCTCAAACTAAACTGCGAGAGTAACGATGCTGACAACCCCAAACGTCGCTAACGTGAATTAACTTTACCTGTTATAAAAATGGGTCATGCATTTTACGATAACCCAATATATTCTTATGATCTAATACCTTAACGCATTGCAACTGAATGATTGTATCCAAAAATGCATCAATAAGATAGCGTTTATCTTGGATTAAGATCTATTTAATAAATGCCATCAGAATCAGTTCAAAATTGCCTTAAAATATTCTCCCTTATAACTTGTGACATTTAAATGAAGTGCAGTTGTAACTCATCTGCTGTTAAAAAATATTTTAGAGAAAGTCTATTAGAAAGTTAAAAGGTAATTTAAAGCACAAGAAAAAATTCATACGATTTAGCAACTGAATATTTTAATTTAATCCAAATAGAATATTGATATACTACATATTTAGTTAAAGTAGATAGGTTTAAATGGGCTATTGAAAATAATAAATAAAGGAAAGGGTATAAATTATAGTCACTCAACGTCAGCAAGCAGCAAAAACTTTCTGGACACAATATGGAAAATAATATGTGAGAAATGTTTGAAGCTATTAAGGTGTAAAAATATATCTTTAGGTTTCAGGCAATTAGCTAAAGCAAACAAATGCATAAATAATTATATGCAATTTTATAAATATTTAAATAACAAAGGAGAACAAAAGTGCATTGCTGGAAACTTCAAATGATTATAATTCACGTACGTGTTATTTGCTAGAAAACAGCACAAAGTGACCTTTATTTAGCGAAAAGGAATTTATTTTCAGAAAATTAAAATGAAGCCCTAATTTCTTGTGTTTCAAATAATGGGTTATTTCCTCTTGACTCAAAATTGCATTTCAGGTCTTATTTTTCTATAACTTTTGCTACGTTTCTTGAAGGAATCCGTTCATGGATTTTTTTTTTTTTTTAATTTGACCTCAATCAACAACATCTAGGCACTTATAACCTTGGCTTCTGCAATTAAAATCCTAGTTGACTTACTCATGTGAGTGCGACTTAGTCTTCTTTATAATGAGAGGTAAGGGAAAGAAAAACGTTGATTTTATTAAGAGATTATTATGTGGCACGCAGGCGGGAGGGAATGATACAATCTCTGCTTTCTCTGACTGATCTGGTCTTTCAGCTTTCACTTTTGCATAGCACAATAACTGGTTCTTTTAATGCAATTCGAACTTTTAATTTTCCTGCCTTTTCACCTTCTACGCGTGCCAAACAACTTTTGTTTGTCGTTTCGATTGATATCGAAGCTGGACAGTACCAATAACACGGAAGAGTTTGGCATCAAATTTTTTCACCTGTCTAACAATGATAAGCAACTCGTGCAAACGAATGCGAGACAAAGAATTGCTTGCTCAGCAATAAGCGGAAAGATGTTTCTAGGGGAAAAAAATGTGACTGGTTGTTCTTTGCTTCGTCATCTGAATGCTTTGTGCGAATACGTCTGTAAAACAGACATATTTTCTCAAATTCAAGCTGGTTTTATTCCAAAAGTCCTTTAGCACATGATCAACAGATATATTTTAATAATAAATTAAAAATGGCAAAATTTTCTTTTTCTGCTTTACATAGAGCATTTACTTTTCATCAGTGCATGAAAAATTATTAAAAAATAAATAAATCTTCAAAATCATTTAAAAAAAATAACGGTCGAGAGACTTAACATCTCATTATAATACGGAAATTTCAATACCTGTATTAATTCTGTTAGATATGAATATTTACATTATTTTAAACGACAAAATACTTAAATTGATTTAATTGTATTAATGAAAATAACGAGTACAGGATAATTTTATTATAATTTTCGCACTATATTCGAATATTAAAAATCTCTTGACATAACCTCATAAAATTGAGAAACATTATTTCTAATATAATTTTTGCTCCCAATTTTCAAAAATTCAAAAATTTTCGGAATTACAGAATTTTCTTTCTGCAATAATACTAGTGATTTATATTAAAAGAACAAAAAAAAAATGACACAAAATATGAAACATTTCTACATTTTTTTAAAAAAAAATAATTCTCTGGTTTGAATGATGAGCATTAATTTTAAATTTTAGATTTATTATATAATTTTTCAGCATGGTTTCAAATATAAAAGTATGTATAGTATAATTTTCTCCCTTTGAAGCATAGTAATTCTACTTTCGATATAAAAAATATTAATTTTTTAAAACTTTAATTAAGAGGGTGTTTTTTTGAGTAAATTTTGTGAATGTAATTTATCATAACTAACATTGTTGCAACAATTAGGATATCAAATAAACTGTTCATGTGAAAACCCAATCTTGGAGTATTTAAAGCTTCCTATATTTATGCCCGGCAATCATTAGCTGTTTGTTCATAACACATTAAATCAGGATGTATGAGTATGTAAAAAGATCTAAAATTTATCATAAAAATATTTTTGATAATTTTAATGACGCTCAGAAGAAATAAACGTGATTTTATGCCTGTGGAAGATTTTGGTGCTGAAATCACCACAGATGTACGATTAACTTGTTTTTAATGATAACCATACTTCACTGATGAAAACATTTTGCCATTATAAAACTACTAATTAATAAAATTATAGCAATTTTTTTCCATAAATCATCTAATTATTTAAAGTAACGGGCCATCCTTTATTTTATTTTTGTAAAAAATTGTTAATAAAAAATTATAATCTTTTTTATTTCAGTGCTTCTGTAATAAATTTATTCATCAATTTTATTGAAAGTTGTAAAATACAATGAAGCATACACATTTTAAAATAAACGAGAAGGAAAAAAATCACCAAGCATTTATTTCTAATCAGCACACATATATCATTGAATTTTCTTTGAGAAATATTTGTGGCTTTGTAAAATTGACATGCTTGAGAGCTTAAATGGAATCAAAATGGATTTCCATAAAAAAAAATTCCGATGAGAAGTCATCCATTATGAATATTTCCATAAGATATAGGATTAAATATCATAAAAAGAACTATAGCACTTAGCTATATAGCATTCAGTATAATCTGGTAATAATGATTTCATTAGAAAAGTGACCAACGACCAAATTCTATTTCGACAGGTAATTTGTATATCAGATTTATATTTTACTGCAATATTTTTATTCAAATAGTTACAAAATGTGTATTTAAAAAGTGCATCGCAGATTTGCACAATTATTGCATATAATATGAAAAATACATAGCATGCACTTTATTGTATGTATTGTAAACAAAAATACAAACCAAAATGTTGTTTTTAAATTTGCTTATTGTGATCGCAAATCGAGGAAAAGGTCCGAAAGAACTTAAATCAATAAATTAAACTCTTGATCAATGAAAAGACTACAACATGACCGAAATAAACTGTAGAAGAAAGAAATACGCATATGATTAAAATCGAGGATACTCACAACGATAAATAAGAAAAATTCTCTATTATTTTCTGTATTAAGGATGCAAGCTCCGTACCAGAGAAAACCTCCTCCTGCTAAGGATGCTCTGTAAGTAATGCCATAATAATTTGTTTTAAATGCGGACTAGATAGTAAAGATTGCTGGAGCCACAAAGCATAACAGTACTGTTTCGCTTCTCTTCTGTAACAGTCTAATTTTTATTTTCTACTGTTTAAACACAACGGATGCTTGAGTTGATGCCACGCCTCAGTTCGGTTCAACTATTGCTATCTATCCTGTTAGGAATTGTAAAGCATAGTTGCAGGTCTAATGATTAGTCTATTTACTATTCAGATAAAAGCACGTGTGTATGCAAGGATTGCGGCTAATTTTTCTTCCAGACCAAGAATTTCGAATAAGTGTGGAGACTATCTTTGTTCGTGTGCGTGTATGTGTCTGATAATGAAAACAGACAGTTCTAAAGTTATAAGAAAGTAATATCTTTTTTTGTTGATTTGATTCAAAAAGATAATTTTCTTCGACTTAAAATTCTACAACGGCTCTTCTCAGTCTAGGGCTTTATTTCTTGAATTTCTTTTTAACAAGCTTTAGATTTCCATTCGGAAGTTTATTTCCAGTAAATGTACAATTTATGGCAAAAATAATTATGAAAATAAAAAACAGTGCATATTTTTTTAAAATTATAATTTTTATAGATCATGCTAAAATTTTAATTTTTCTTTCTCGGGGAAATTTAAATGCATGAGGATTTATCTTTTATCCTCAAATAATAAAACAAATATCACCATATTAGATAGGACGCAGAAATAAATCAGATAAAACACCACAATTATTATAGCATCAGTTTTTTAATTGATTATTTCAGAATTGGACTATATTCATCATATGTATTTAAAAGATGAATATGGTTCAGTTTGTATATATATACAATTGGACTACTCATGATATAGTCCAATCATATAGAGAGAACAGACATTATAGATAGCCACCAGATTATCTGTAATATAGGTCAATCATATATATCGTATCAAAAAAATCCTGAAATGTTATTTTGAAAAATTTGATTTTGATGTAAAAGATTTAAAGGGAAACATTTAAATATTTAACAGTCAAACATCAAAAATGTAGTTTGAAAATTTCAAATTATCAAAAATATTAAGAAAGGATCTATTAGATTAAGTTAATAAATCGATGTTGTGATGAATAACAGATTTCCATGTAAGAAGAATTATTTTCAATTTGAATATAACGCGTTCCAACACTAACTCTGATTCTGCTCTTAAATGTTCTTATTAACAAAAGATGATCGTGTCTCTTTTTAAGAAATAATCTTTCATTTCTTTTTGCATTTATGAAAATGTACCGCATCTGCAGTCATGTTATGTTTCCGATAGCTCGAAAAAAACTTGTATAATAATGGGAGTAGAACGTTAATTAACCTAAAAAGTCGTTGCTGATATATCACGGTTTAATTATATGAAACCTCGAGCAGAATGTTTTACGAATACATTTTGAGTTATTTTCTAAGTTCAATTGTTATCAAGATGTTGTTATCTTTTCCGTTCTAGATTATGATTTGATTTGGTTGAAATCTATTTTTTTTTATTTTAAGAAATAAAGACAAAAAAAAATAAAAAAAAATACGGATTTTATTATTTAAATATTAAGCATAGAATTATCTTAATCATATCTAAATCCTTTTCCTTTCTTAAAAAGTCATTAATATGATTCAAGTTTTCCATGTTTCCTGTTTATATAAGTATAAAACCGTACATTAATGGATATTAAAATTGTTAATTCCCCTTTCTTTTCATTCCTTGAATTGAATATCTATTTAAAAATAGAAAAGAAATTATTATACCTCTGACACAATAATCAAATTCAATCCCAGGAAAATTTATTAGGTTATATTCAATAATAAAAGATTGAAGATCAATGCCATTAGCTATTTCATTTAGAATATGATTATTGATTGAATTATTTGACTGTTAGTAGACTAAAATTGTTTTCATTGAAAGATGGTTAGTTTATTAGGAATTTTATGGCTCTACAACAAAATAAGCTTACTTTTTGAAAAGAAAAAAAATCATAATGTGGAAACTTTTAAAAGAATATGGAAACTTTTAAAAAGAATGTGGAAACTTTTAAAAATAATGTGTAAACTTTTCAAAGAATTTTAAATTTATAACATTTAAATCTACAAAATTAAAGTGATTATTTAAAATAAAGTTTGTGATTATTTTCAAAATATCACGGGAAACAGCGAAAAATCCGTTTGTTCCCATCAGTTTTTTTTATTCTAAATTAGGATGTGAATATATCATTTGGTTTTATAGATTCATGACCTTCAATATACCTCTCATCTAACCTTCATCTCAAATGAAGGTTAAACGAAATTATAAAAGAAGGCAGGCTATATATCTGACTTCTCAAGGGCAAATAAAAAAAAAACTTGTGAAATACAAAATGCAATTAATTGTTCTGTCCAAATGTTATCATTTCAGAATAACAACAACCAGTTTTTGAAAAGCTTAATTAGTTATTTCAGTTTCAAAGAAAATAGCACGAAATAATTCTCTTGGCATCGAAGGATTTTAAAAATAATTTCATTAATTGTTTAGACGAATTTCGGTTTCTTGCACTGAAGAAATAAGATTTTATTATTTTCGAAAATTGTATCGTAATATAGAATTTTGATCCAGATAAGGGGTGTTTCAAGTATGCGTCCGTCAATAAAAAGAAACTGTTTCTTGACCATTTATCATAACATTTTGTAGCTCTCCCCAGTATACAGTTCCTGCTTTGATCATAAAGTTGTACAAATCTATACTCATCAAATAAATAATTCCAACTCGTAATCTTTAAATGCTCGTTGTCAGCTTATTTTTCAAGCATATTTTATACTCAGTATTTGAGTTTGTGAGTTAAAGGGACTGGGAATTTAGAGTTCTAATCAATGAAAAATGATTTATTAGATATAGAAATTCTTTCAGTCCGTTTAGAAGTGGAATTATATGCGGAAATTATAGTAAAATTAATGACTGACCTAGTAGATGGAAACAAATATTGAAAAAAGAAGGTTCTTTCGTAACTACTATCATTTTTCATGTGGCCACATCAATAATAGGTTTATGTCAGTCTGAGTGTGAAGTTTTATGTTGTTTTGTTTATTTATTTTTTATTTTCGTTTGTGTGTAACCGAATAAGGATAATTCCCTGGAAAAAGTCCTCCACTAATGTGTCATCTCTTTATATTCTTAAAAATGTGATATGTAGGTATAGTTGTCGCAAATTGACATCGTTGCCGCTATTCAAATGAAGCATGTATGAATGGGTAATAAAAGAAAAAAAAATTCATATCAACGAACTATATTTGTGCTATTGAGTTATCATACATAAATGTGTAAAATGTGAATGCTTGATTAAATAAAAAATAATATAAAATATCTCTATTGAAAAAAAAAGCTCGATTTCTGAATGTAAACATACTCTCTCCTATTTAATATTTTGTTAAATTCTTTTCACCGCGTAAAATTAAAAAAATAGATAAGTATATAACTAAATTTATTGCCATGCAGTTATTTATATGATTTTAACATGACTAAAATATTGTTTGTTGAAGGCACTTTAAGCTTTAATGTAGAGATGGATATTTTTTCAAGTAAAAAATAATCCTGTTATAAAACGAGTATTTTTAGATTAAAAAGAAAAATTGAAAGAATGGAATGAGGATTGCTCATGCAGCATTTTTTCCATCACGTATGCGTATTATAATTTTGTTTTCTTCTATCGAAAAAAGTTTCGGTTATTAAACAAAATCTTTATGCAAAGAAGTATGAATTGCGAGAGGAAATGATTATAAAATCTGATCTGCAAATCTGATATACAGATTAAGTTACAAAATTCTTTTCTGTCGGAACAATTGGTGGGTTTAAGGCAATTATGTAGATGAGAAGTTATTTGAACTACATGACAATTGTAGCCTGAAAAAAAAAATGATGATAACGACAGAGATTGATATGAACAGAACTGGGAATAATAAATAACAATCATTTAAACACATACCTACAACAAATCTATAATATCGTGATTTCCCTCAATTAATTCACACCTACTCTTGCATTTAACTCATGCTGTTATTGGGAAAATAAGCTAAATCATTCCAATTTATTTTACAATTTTATGACTGCTATGATTAAAAATATTAAAAGACAAACTGCGATTGTTTACTTCGGAAGCTTAATTAAATCTGTAATATAAAAATGCTAATAAATCTACACGTGTAAAGTAATGGGAATTGCTCCATAAAGCTCAAATAAGATTAGTAGCGAATCCACCACGCATGTCTAACTAATCCAACTATGTTATGTAAATAATAACAAACAATGGGTATGTACATCTTCATTCACTTTCTTTAAGGAGAACATCAATCGTAACGGAATTATCATTATTTCGTCTTTTATGAACTTCTTTGTTACGCCTCACTTCACACAAGGATGTAGGCGGAAAGTTCAAGATCACTTACTGATACACTTTTCATTTTAAGACGCTCTTTAAGAAAGAGCGCAGTTTTGTTTCAACAATAAGCGACCTTTTTATTTTAAAAACAATCATAACCATGAAATATTAGGCTAAGGAAAGTTTCAGGCTAATATATTTCGCAGATAATGAAATAAGTCGATAGAAGTTATTTTATTTCAATCAGAGGTTAAGATCTTGAGTCAAAATTAGACAGAAACTATATATTTCTTCTTATGTGAATTTTTCTAGATAAAGATATGAAATATATACCCACAGGCTCAATAATACTATTAAAAATTCAAGGAAATATAGAGGAAAACTGTGGAATGTTGGTTTCAGTATTGTATTCATAACTTTATATAATCCAAGTCTGCACGTGCTATAAAAGCTTTAAATTTTAAAACGATTGCATTTATTACCACCAATGCATTCGAACGCTTCGATTTGGGTATTATTAACCAACTTCTGCACTGAAGATAGAGAAAAAAAGTCTTCGTGAAAATGATTGCTATTCAGCTCAAAAGCGAAAAAGAATGCAAATAATGCTAACAGAAATATTTTACAAAAAGTGTGACTTCATAAGATTCTAGAAAGCTTAATGTCATGTGAGCTAAATTCTAGCTTTTATATTACGTGTTTACAACAAAACTGCCTTCAGGACGCAGAAAAGATTATGGGATGCTTGTTGTAGAAGAAGTTGGAAGCCATTCTTATCAATGTATCATTTCTTTTTCGTTTGCACTCCTAACTTTTTTGGCCGGAATGACCTGCGGACATTTACGACAACTTTGTAGCAGGCTTCTAAAGTAATTGTTCAACTAGTTTGAACTGACCTCAAAATTGTTAGATATTGAAGTGGGGAGTGCAAAGAATTAATTAACCACTTTAAAAGATTGTTTGACATCTTATTTAGAAAAGGTGGTTGGTGTTTGGAATTTCATTGGAAGGTTGTTGCATTTTAATTACGCATAACATTGTTCTGATCTTTAAAGAACATGCGGATTGTCATAAAAAAAGAATATGTGAAAATAGCATAAAAAAATTGCCTCGTCATTTTTTTTACCTTCGGATACATCGTATTTCACATATTACCACAAATTAAAAGTAACTTCTTTTACTGAAAATGTTTTCATGGATTTCTTTAGGGTTATTTTGACATTCCAATCACTTTATATAGAACAGTTGACATTTTTATACATAACTAAAAATTTAATTTAGTCATGTTTGAACTTTATCTGTAATTTAAAATCTAGCACGATCGTGTCTGCAATTTTATCAGTAAATTATAAGTTCGCATAGTAGCCATATGGGCATTTCCACATGTAATTAAAAATTAAACTCCTGAGATCAAATGCTTTTAAATGAAAATATATTTCCTTTGAATTCATCTGAATTTTTGACTTCCAAGATGACAAAAGGATGTAGGTTTTAGAAAATGACGCAAAGAAAAAGAATGTAGACAGGATTTTAAAGCTCTTGCCAAACTTTAATGATACAGATTTTTAGTGGATTATTTATAAATATTTAATTATTTTAAAAATATTATGCTGCTGTATAAATAAGTCATGATTATACATAAGAGTATTATTAACAATTGATTTGTAAGGATTTCATTATATAAGAATTTTTTTCATCATAAATAATATATTTAATAAAAAATAATCAAATCACTCATTATAAAGAAAAATTCAAACAAATCACTCATTATAAAGAAAAATTTAAACAAATCACTCATTATAAAGAAAAATTCAAACAGTTGTTCAGTAAATATATTGCTAGAAATTGAAATAGTCATTCACACACTAAACATTCAATAAAGCATATTTATTATTGTTTACCGTTTTGATTATTAGGTACAGTTTATTTTGTCTGCACCATTTTATAGAAGAACATGGTATCTTTTTGTATTTAATTTCAATTATAAATGTTGTAAAAGAGTAAAATATAATTCTTTTCCCCTAGATACGTTATTTCTTTTATATGCACACATTTTCACGTGAATTATAAAATAATAATAAACTACATTAAACATATAATTAATAGATTAGAAATTAATTACATGGTTAAATGTTAATGAAATGTAGTATTTGTACATAACTTTAAACTCAACCCGAGTAAATTTATAAATGCTTGTCTCATATTGTTTACTAAATTGCTTATGCGTAATTTCCAACGATGCTTGATAATTAAAAAAATAAGTATTATTCGCCAAATTATTATTTTGTATCCAAAGTGCCATCCGAAGATAATGAGCGGCAATTGTTTTAAAACAATTTTGTGAATCAAATTATTATTAAGTGAAAATTCAGATAAAATAATTTAGTCGGAATTTCTTATAACAATAAAAATAACATGAAAAATTCTTCAGTCAAATATTACCTATTTTCTGTCAAAAGATTTATTTGCTTAAATTTCTTTTCTTTCTCCCAAAAGAAATATTTCCTTATTTTATTTCTTAAGCTTTGTTTCACTGTTTTAGTTTTTATTTTATTTCATGTTAATTGCTT
Organism: Argiope bruennichi; assembly: GCF_947563725.1. Classification (NCBI taxonomy): domain Eukaryota; kingdom Metazoa; phylum Arthropoda; class Arachnida; order Araneae; family Araneidae; genus Argiope; species Argiope bruennichi. Next base: position 76,108,135 of record NC_079163.1, on the reverse strand, counting down.
GGATATTTAAACAGAATAATTTCTGCTAAATATTTTGCAATTTTTTAGCTTCTGCACCATATAAATAGATAATTCCATTCGCTTAAAATATGTAAAATATTCCAATGTATCTAATAAAAGAAATTTTAATAAATTTAATGAACGATAGCGATTTTAAATATTTAAAGATATTAATTATAACGATATTAAGATTTTGTTCAGAAGTATTAAAAATAATCTGTTAATATGTACCAACACCTAACAAAATGATAATTATGACTATAAGCACCAGCTTATTACCAGTAATTAAATCCTCTTTATTATTTTTTGAAATTTTCCTAATTATATTACAAAGAACATGAACTTACCTTTGATGTTCATTTCGGAGCAATCGAATTTCTCGACACAAGTCAAAATGCACTGTTTCAATTCCGCCGCGCAGTCCGAACATCCCGAAGACCTTTGACCCGGAAGGACCCTTCTCCTGGGTCCAAAGGGGAACGGTTTGCTCTGGCACATTACCTGCCCCACGAAGAGGCCGATCAAAAGGAAAGAAGCCCACATAGCGATCTCTGAGTGCAAATACAACATGCACGAATCCAAAGTGTACAAAACCTGCGTAAAGGTGAAAGCAGAACTTAAATACTTCTCACCAAGATGCTGAGCCTGGATAACCTAGTTCCGTGTCCAGAAAATAAGAACAAGAGTGCCGGTAGCTGTAGTCTTTCGACGGCCTTCATACCTATTCACCCGTACCCTCAAGATTATTTTATACACTCATTTGGCCTTAAAGGGATAGCTTCACATTATATACTCGCGAAGTCAGAAAGGAGAAGATTGTTTTGTTGCTGTTGATACGGTTATGTGAGGAAGAATGTAAGCTTTTCTTCTTTGGTATGTTTTTGCGTGGTTGATGACCACCACGCGACTTTCGGCCATGAAGATGTTTAAAATGCGAGAAATGCCACAACTGGTTGAATTCAATTAGAGAAAGGCGGTGGTTATTTCTTTATTTACCATATAAACGCAAGCGGGTTTTTTTTTCTTTCTTTTTCTGCGTGCTCTATTCAAATAAAAATAACGTCTTTCGTGCTTAGATTTCTCTCTCTTCTTTACATTAATTCGCACAATTTAAGTTGCGTGAATTATCACACTAATAAGTAAATAATTTTTATGACCTTAAATTAATTTTTTTAACTGTATCTGTATGTTATTCATATATCTTTTTTTATTTCACTTTTATAATTCTTCAATAGTAAAGTGAAAACCATTTGGAACCTTAAGATTCTTGAAATAATTTGTACATTCAATTCTTTCACAACTGAACATTTCATTTTTATGTTTAGTCAATGTTAGCAATTAACTTGCATATTTATTTCATTGAAAATTCTAGAAGAGTCATTTTAAAATCATTTATCGTATAAAAAAATTCCCTAAACCGTTTCATGTTATCATGTTCAAAGGAAGCCCGGTTGTCCGGCTGTCCGAATACCGGTAAAGACGATTACTACAAAACAAAAAGAGCTAGATAGATAATATTTAGCATCTAAAGTGTAGATATGTACCGAATTTTGACCCATATCTGTCAAAGGATTGTTCATTTGTCGGTCTGTAAGTGAGATAACTCAAAAATGCAATGTCCAAATAAATAAGTGAGGTCCTAATAAATGAAATTTGGTATGAGATATTTCGATTACAGTTATAATTCAATGTCAAATTTTGACTTCAATCGGTTAGAAAAAGGCGTCTTAAATACATATTCAATTTTCTGATTCATAGGCATCAACTGCATGCCAGCGGTTTATCGCGAAACAAAATCGTATAAGGTTGCACACGGGAATCTGTAAAAACACTAGAATCACGCCAAGGATTCATCTTTCGTAATTATTGCTCATAATTGGTACGCACTTAATACACAGATATCGGTTTTCTCTACTACATTACCAAAGACACCGTTAGTATGCGCGAAAATACGATTCTGAACCTCCATGGAGATGATATTCTTGTCCGATGTCCACAATTTCATTCAGGAGGAGGGGATAACACCTTTATTAGGAAGTATGCGAGAAAGTTTCGAGGAGATCTCTCCCGCTGGTTTGGTTTTCAAAACTTTCATTTTTAAGCTACAAGCCTTTTGTTTCTATTATTTTAAACTTACAGGTGGAAAGAATGATTTAACCCTTTAAAGGGCCATTTTTTTCTAGTCATATTATGTTACAATATTTTTAGGCTTGAAATTAGAATAAGGAAAGGGATTCATTTAATTTATTAGATAAATTTATTTTGATTAATTAATTAATTTGGTTAATTAATAATTAAGTAACAAATCAAGATCACATCATTTTGTCACATCATTTGTCACATCATTTTGTCTGAGATAAAGAACTGAAGCATCTAAGTTTCTGACTTACTAAAAAAATTTGTCAGAACTTATTCCAACCTACATAATTTCATACAAAGATTGATAAATTTGGTGGGAAGCATACTTCCCACGGCATTAGAAAGGGTTAAAAGATTTTTAAAATTTATATTTGAATAATGTATAATCCTTTCATTGAATGTTTTCAGAAAAGTAGTATATTAAGTAAGAACAACTAAGTTCTAAGATTATATTTATTATTATGAAAATGCAACAAATTTTTTGCCTGTTACTTTTAAATGGATAAAAACAAAAATGAATAAATGCAAAAGATGAAATAAGATGATATTTTGGGTAGCACTATATGAAACTTTGCACCTTGTTTCAAAACAATAAAAATTAAATCGAAATTTATAATAAACGCAAAAGGAAAGCATACAAACTGCATAATTATGAATTTATGCCAAATGTATGAAAAGCAAAAGAACCAGAATCTTGCTAGACACGACTGTTACATACAGTGGCGGATTTGCGACTAACCAGATTAGGTAGCTACCCAGGACTGCTAGACTACAAGGAGATCGATTGAAACATTTTATTTTCCCAATTTCCAAGTAAATAAATTTGTAAAAAGTGCAAATTCTGCAAATATCAGGATAATGCTAATACTTATAACATGTAAAAATGGTAGACTCTTATAAATAGTTTCAATGTTCTAAATGGTAATTTCTTATGTTCCCTTACTTATTAAAGGATGTGGATGTTCATTTAGCTTGCCATGGATGCAAGGCAGTCTGGTGTCATAGAAAATAAATAGACAAATACATTTTTTAAAAAGGTAATAAAATAAAAAATAACTTAAAATCACATAATGACAATGTAGAAAAAATGTATTTAAATGTGAAACTATATTGACCAATTTATTAAAGGAATAGCCTAGTAATCTGCATTGTTTAGAGTCCCAGAATGCGTAAATCCACCACTGGTTATATATTATATTTAGGAAACGATTACATAAAAATTTCCGAATGATTAAATTGAGGATTTAAAACGATAAACTTCGACTAGCATGTTGAATTTATTGTTCAACAGAAATGATTTAAAGAACAAGTTTTGAATGAATTATCTATAAAATAAAATTACTGCATATGGATATGGAATAATTTATTACATAGACCTATTTAATTTTTAATCAATAAGCGTTTTTATATGTATTTAGTTTACAGTTGCTATTTTCTCGCAAACTTCAGGAATAAAATACATAGACCTCTTTGAAAGGGTTTTGAAATTTGATGAACTCGGAAGTAATTAAATGCTAAAAACACTTGCTTTCATTAGCAGATGCAAATAAATCAACAACTGATGGTTATTTAGAAAATGCAAAAACTGGTTTGAAGTATGCCACTAAATGGAATACAATCAATCCTTTTGATATGCATTTCATATTTATATGATGTTTGTCTCGTGCAAACTCTGATCAGTTTTAATATGATGTTAATCGTGTTAAAAAATGTATGTTTTCTAATTTCATATATAATTTCATGAAAATTGATAATTAAGAATTATAAGTGACTTGCCTATTATTTAGTTCATTAAAAATTCTCTTCGTCGGAAAAGATTCGCAGAAATTTTTTTCTTAGAATCTAAAAATATCAAAAGATGCATTTTATTCAAAAACTAAGCTGGAATTTTCTTTCAGTTATTATTCCCAGAGCTGCTCAAAATAAAGTGTGGCCATATGCTAAATGATAGGCTCATTTCTGTTCTAATAATTTCTTTTAACGACAGAGATTTTTTAGAATGAAGAGTAAATTTATATCTAAGTTAAAAATATGATCAATATAAGCATTCATGTAATAATAATCAATTCCTTCATTTTTAGTTTGCTTAAACTGAACGAGAAATTATGCTGCTTGTTTTACAGTTATAAACACTGAAAATGCTGGAGGATTTATATCTACGTAGAAAACATCCCATCATATTGTTAAAATAAAAATAATGGACTATAATGAGTCATAAAGGAGGCTGCAGTCAAAAGAATTTCGATTTCATAGATCATCATGTTGTAAAATCTTTTGTCTGTTCTTTCTATGTGTTTCTAATCTATTCTTTTCTGTGTGGTACTTCTAATGATCAAATTTAAGGAAGTTTGCAGATTAATACTCGATTTATCCATTTCAAGAAATTATATAAAAATATGCACTTAATCTTTGTAAATTCAAGAAAATCAAAATTTGCAGAAGACAAGAAGAAAATTCAGACATTTCAGGACTAAAAATAATTGTTAGTGAAACAAAGAATAATGATTTTGAAATTAATAAATTTTCAAAAAATATTTAAACCTTTCATTGCATTTTGTGCACACCTTGTATGTATATATGTATACATGTTCTAGTTATAATTATTAAAAGCTTTTAGAAGGCAAGCTTTGAAGAATTTATTTTGTTGTTATTTGAAAATTGTAAATAAAAGGTAGAAAATTTCTTTCTTTTCTAAACAGATTTTGAAGGCGTTAAAGCTTTTATCATAATGATTGCGAGGCTTTTTGTAACTGAGTTGTGAGTTTTTTTTTTTAAATTTTAGAGTTATTTTTTGTAAGAATTTCTTGTCTATGATTATTCAGATTACTTCAAATAGGTATGTGACCTATTTTTTAAAAATTCAAATCAGAACTGTTTTTATTCATTAATGATTTTATTTCGGTTCAACAAAATTTGATGCATAGCTCAGTGACCACGTTTTCATTCGTCAATGAAATATTGGATGAAGACAAACAGTTTTTCCCTGGAAGTAGCAGCATTTTTGGTTGGTAGGGCAGTTTTCATCATTTCGGCAATACTGCATTGGGCCTTGAAGGAATTGCGGAGGAGGGCACGCCCCTGGTCGGCCTGTTAGAAAAGATAAAAAAAAAAGTAATTAAAAAAATGTTTAAAATTTCTTCGTCATTGTTATATTTTTGATTATATTATTCAGGTTAATAAGCAATATGGAGGCAATCAGGTCTGGAAGGGAAATTAAAAGATGATGAGATCTAAAATTAAATGAAAGTTTCCTTCTTCATTGAGAGACAAATACAATTTGTTACAGTCTTCACTAGATGTATGATTTTTTATTGTTTTTGATTATGAAAAAAAATATGATTGATTAAAAGCATATCTTTGACAAAGACTCAAAAACACGCATTATTCACTGAATAATTACGTATGCTTGATAAGCTCATCTCTATCTTCAATAATCCGCAGTTGGAAACGAATTCATTCCATGATCTGAGGATAATACATTTAATCAAAAGTGGAATGTGAAAAGAGGTCGGTAATTTAAAAGAAAAGTTAAGCCAAGCTTATCTTGATTTTCCTTGGTTTCATTTGTTTGTGAACTTCTTAGAATAAATCATTTTATGAAAGATTTCAGAATTAAACAAACTACTTTTCATTCTTGGAGAAGATAATTTTTAATATCACTTTGAAAACATAACATTTTTTTAAAATCTTGTATTCAGTTTACGTTGATAGTAAAATTGTGAAATTTTGCAAAATTCTTTGCGATACATACGATGTTTTTCTCACAAATTCCCCATCAAATGAAAAGGGACCTTATTAAATTTTTGTAATTATATATCAAATGTTTTGAACCACTATATCAACATAACTAACATTTTCCTGTTGGATGATTATTCTCAGATCAAAAACACCATTAAGATAACAACTAATAATTGAAAACTGGTTAGAGCTCAACCTAAAAGATATTCAGTGACATTTTATATAAAAGGAATTTGGATCTGAATTTCATAAAATTTCACCTACATTCGAACTAAAGGTCTTCTGTTAGTTATGTGAAAGGGTGGTGCCGAATTTATCATTCATTTGCATAAAAAGAAAGTTCTGTAGTCTGTAGAAATATTGAGTGTATTAATTAATTTCAGATTAAATACAAATTCTTGTGAAATTCTTTCATAATTGTATAAAACCGACAACAAATGCTTAATGTATACGAATGTAGAAATAATGCGCTTTTTCAAAATAATAAAAATCTAGTAGGTTTAACAATGATTCAAGAAACAATTAACACTTTATGTTGCTCAAAATGTTATTTTCATATTTAATCTGTTCACTTAATATCTCAGAAAATCTAAATAATTCGTCGAAATTGATATTACATTGTTCTAAAAAAGTGGAACAAACGTGCCTTTCTTTAAATATTGCAAATAGACACATAATTCCAGTCACAAATTTTAGTAAATAAAGTAGGAGATTGCAGAAAAATTGAATTTTATAGTGGCGTATAATAATGGATAAAAATAACAATCCCATAAATGATATAATAATAAAAATTTACAAAAATGATTTATACATTCCGTCCCCCATAGTGAAAATGCGTCAATTAGCAAAATTTTTTCTCACGCTTATTTATAAGCACAAAAGTTTTATGCTTCTATTTGCAAAATTTGCTAAAGTAAATCAAGTACTGGCTGAGATTATTTTTTGTTTACTCAGACTGGTATTTGAACGAGCCTCTCATTATTCTGTTCAAGGATAGCAAACATATCGCAATATATCATTAAAAGGGTGGAATCATAAAATGTTAAGTCTTATTAAATTAAAACAATAAACAAATAATGCATTGATTGAAATGTTTACAAAACTTGTTAAAAATGATCACCTTCGATATAAAAGTTTTTTTTATTCTGACAATACTTGAGTTAATGCAATCCATTTCATGACTTATGACATAAAAAAAAAGCTTCTTGAATTCTTTGAAAAAATATTTGCTACATATGTAGCAGTCAAGTTATACGCAGAAGAACGTAATCGATCACATAAATGAAAATCAAGAGGCGTCAAGCCAGGCGCTTTGGAAGAAATGTATCAAATCCTTGAAGATCAATCCACTTATCAGGGTATTCCGTAACCAGCCATCGCCTGACATATAGTGAAAAGGAGCTTCATCTAATTGGATTCCAATAACGCATGAATTACCAATGGAAGTAATCCCAATGGCAATTTATCCGTTAGTTCAAATGCAATGTCCTTCAAAATAAACTAAATATTTCTCATTGCCTTTCGGTTTATTGCTATACAAAATGGGACCAATCAATGTAATAACTGTAACTGTAGATCATTCTGAGTGAACAACCGTATGCATGATTAGCAAATATCTTTCAGCTTCTATTGATTGGATGGCATACTAGTAGATAAATATTCGCATACGAAACGTTTTCTGTATTGAATAAACTTGCATTCCTAAAATAAAAGTCTCCATCTAAATTTGTGATAATTCCCTCTAAATTTAAAAATAAAAAATATCTTTGCAAGTTGTGTAGACAGAGAATGTAACTTTGTGTGTTGCCAGATGAATAAAAGAACATTTTACTAATTGACAATGTTTACATTATTGAACCCATAAAAGAATGTACATTAAAAAAAAAACGTTTTAATTTCGAAAACCGCAGAAACTAAAGGGTTTTCACTCAATTGCCCAACCTTATTTAATAAATCTTTTCAACTGAAAGCGTATATATTGAAGTGAAATATTTAGAGAAATAAATAAAGCACCTTTTGTGTGAACTTCCATCACGACGAAAAGATAAGGGATTAGAGCGTTATATTTCTGTTTCTTAGCCATCAACTTTTTTATTGATAAAAATGATGGCGCTTGTTCCTAATTTCTTTAATTAACCAAATAAAAACATGCAACATATAATATTAATTACTAACCATACCATACCATATTTTTATATTAATTTCATTCACTATTCTTGAAAACCGAACCGTCATCAAAAATATTTGTTAGAATAATTATAATTCTTTATACAATTATTTATTTCGAAAACAATCATTTGATGATTTGCAGCACTAAAAGCTAAGAACATATATGGATGCAAACAGCTATCTTTAAATAAAGAATAATTCAAATTTATATGCAATTGAAACGAAGTCATATCTATGCAATTTAAAGATGAATAATCATCAAAGATATTCATATATATCAATGCATTTACTTGCAAATCACAACTTACTAGAGCTTATTCAGATTACAACTCATTATGGAGCGATATATTACAGTAGAAATTTATAAAATGGAGTCAACAAAACCGCAATTTTCTGCACTGAATACGTCTAGGGGAGAAAAAAAGATGCGCTTTTTATTTAATAATATTCATCGATGCATTCTGGAGTGGAACCGATTAGATATTAATCATTATTTTTATTTTTTACTTTTTAAAAACTTAATTTCATTAATGCAAAGTGAGAGCGTAAAGTTGCTCTGCAACTTCTACTGTTGAAAGAGAATAAAAAGCAAGGGCAAAAAGATCAAGGCACTTTGTTTACTGCTTTTGACTTGAAAAATTAGATGTTAAATGAAAAATGTCAGGCATATTTTTCCTTAAAAATGGCAAAAAAAAAAAAAAAAAAAACCTTTTTGATTTTTTTGACTTTTATGTCGCATTTGAACAAACAATGATCGTTTGGCGTTCTTTATTTTGTTGAAGTAAGTTTCCAAGGAAGATAGCGATGCTGAAAAATTTTGAAAAAGATTTATTGGCTTCTTTACAGAATTATTTTAGGAAAAATATGGATTTTTATTCTAGATTTATGTGAAATCCAAAAGGCTCATAAATATCAGCTGATTTTTTTTTTATTTAAAAAGTAAAAGGGTCAGTTGCCGACGGCTACACTTTGAAAAATCCTCATTTTGACGAATATTTGCACTATAAATTATTAACGGTATAAAATGTGTATTATTCTAATGGCAATATTTCAAACATAGATATCATTAAAATTTTCCATGTAAAGAAAAGTATTAATAACAAAGCTTCGAAAAGAATATTTTTTATGATTTCATTAAAAAAAAAAAGAGAGAGAACAAACAGTGTGCATTTATCATCGCTATTACAATTAGAATATTAATATAATGTATCAAAGGTGTTCAACCATACAAGGTTTAAAGTTTAGAAAATAATGATTTTTAAGTAAAAAATAAAATAAAATAGCTCGTAATTTTTGAATCTTTACTTTGAAACTTTTATAGAAGAAATTTCGCTGATTTTTTAAATACATAATTTTTGCTTCTTAAGTGAAAACTATCATAATGCATTGAAATTCTTTCTAAAATTAATTTGATGTCCTGCAACAATAACAATATCGATAGTTGCAATTATGTAAGAATGAAATAATAATAATGTCGATAGTTTCAATTATATGATAAGGGTGAAATATTAATAATGTCGATAGTTGCAATTATATGATAAGGGTGAAATAATAATAATGTCGATAGTTGCAATTATATGCTAAGGATGAAATAATAATTTTTATACAAATTTAATCTTGGAGGCTTATTTGTTTAAGGATTTCGGAAATGTTCCTCTTTAAATGACTTTTTTTTCATTTGCAAAATTTAAAATAATGTTGAGATTAAAATAAATAATCAAATCTGTCACTTTAAGGGTTTCATAGAGATGTGAATACTTTTCATTCTATTTCATGTTTATTATCGATAGAAGGAAGCTTACTATAGAATTTGTGTGTACTGTACACAATATCATTAAATAAGCATCAGTTAGAACTCGAAGACTTTTGATATTACTTTTGTAAAATTGAACAAATTGGTATAGTTAATTTAATTTTTTAACTCTTTAAAGTATTTGTAAAGAATTCCGCTTCATGATCAATGCTGCGAGTGGAATTGTCGGAATATGACATCGTCAAATGAGAAAGTTAAAAATCTGCATAACGATTATACAGCTCTGAAAAGAGAAAATCCCCTGAAAAAGCTATTTTACGGGTCTCTCAGTGTGGGTCAGCACAAAAGGCGGTGAAAATTCTTGCATTTATATTTTGAGAAATGTGGATGAAATTAAAGATCCGTACCACTCATAAGTTAAAGCAGAAGTGCTTTTATATTTCTATAAAAGTAGAGTATTTTATGTTTGAAATTAAATGTGGTTAAAAAATGTTCATTAAAAAATCATCACATATACACAAAAAATAAAATTCTGCATCAATATTACTCCTCTGATTGCTTCTCAAAAATTCCTGCAAGTATTCGGCTAGTACAGAAACAATAATTTTCTCTACTATGTAATTAAATAAGAGCACCTTTAGTCTAATTTTATAGTAATACGAGATGCGGTTAGAAAATTTAAAAGATGAATTTAGGAACTATTACACTTTCTGAATACATTTAGCTTCAAAAGTTTTATCATCTAATTTGAAGAGCTTTAAAAATCCTTTCATATATTGCTTATTTCTTCATATTTATTTTTACTAGTGTAAGAACGGGGTTAGAATAAAAGGAAAAATGAGTGGGACTTGAGCCAATATAATAAAATTTAAAAAAAAAAAAAAAGACACCTCACTTTAGGAAAGAACCAGACTGCAAAGATTTATCCTATTTAAATTCCTTTCAGCGAGTTTTGACAAAATGCTGTTGATTACGGCTGAAGGTGACTGCGAAACCATTTCGAAAATCCGAGAAGTGCTAACGTCAGAAAAAAATTCTTCGCATTCAAAATTTAATGAGATACAAAATCATACAGGGATACACAAATATTTATGTTATTGTTGAGGTAAAAGTATAATGCTTATTTAAACTTACGAAAAATTGAATGATATTTCATTATATTCTTTTGTAAAATCATTTACTTTTTTGGTTTCTCAACGGTTGCAAAAATAATTGCAAAACTTAGCATGGTTTTTTCGAAAGAGAGGGAATTCAGTTTCTTTTTTGCTAACAATCAGCAAGGTATTTTGATGTAGACACTGGCTTTTTACTTCAAGTATTAGATTATATCAATCCGTAGGTGTAGCAGATCAGTAATTGTTGATAAATTGACGAATGATGCATAAAATTTAAAGAATTTAATGAGCTTTAAAAATATTCAATAAATTATCTTTAAAGTTTTTACCAGTTGAATTTCCAGAGGGATTTTCTGACCTAAATACTTCACTTTCAATTTTATTTGATCTGTGCCTTATCCAGGCTATTAATATTCCAGGAAGGGATTCCTGATTATACCTCATGCAGTTTATCTCTAAATGATAGAGTTCCAAAACAAAGTTTGATTAAGTTAATAAGTGTTATTTCATAAATCCGCTTATTTCGGATTGAAGGAATTTCTATTACATATAATATCTTTTGTATATTTCTTAAATCCAGGAAAATCCAAGATTCACACGAATCCTTTCTTTCACAGAAATTTTTTGTCTCTTATATTATAATTCATGTGAAATTTCAGATTCAAATGTTTTAATTTTTATCCTTTCTTTTACTGTCTTCCCATGCTTTATCAAAATGATCTATGAACTTCGACGAATTAATTTAGTTGTAATTTCCTGAAGTTTCATTCGTTGCTCTTTTCACATGACTACAGAGTGAAACTGATTTCCCCCCAAAAAAGTAAACATCTTAAACTTAAAAAATTCACTCCTGATGTTTTATATGCGTACTGTTTACAGATAAATATTTGGCGCAGCTTAGTGGAACATGGTCCATTTAATTTTTCTATCTTCACTTTTTCAAACAGTTTATTAACCTTTCAAAAATTATAAAAGCTATTAGTTTAGTAGCAATAAAAAATAAAACAGTTTTACATCTCTTTTCAGCAAAATGAGTCATGCAAACAAATAACCTACCAAGTAAACAATATAAAATGTAAGACAACCTGTCTGATGTTTAAAAACTGGTAAATCTCGACAGAGAATGTAAGCAACGAATTCGAATTCAAAGTTATGATTATTTATTTATATATCTTAATAGCTTTAGATGGCATTGTGATTGAATAAGGTCGCTAACTTCTTATTTTTACCTGCTAGAAGGGGTTAAAATTTCTAAACATGTTATTTTAAGAAACTGTAAGATCTTTTAGGAAATAACATTTCAGAATGTTTATAGTTCTGAAGGCGGCATGATTATATTATTTCAAAAATATTATTTAAATTATTATTTAGGTTTAATTCAGTTTCCATTTTAGCATTCCTTACAGAAAAACTTCGTAGACTGTGGGGGGAGACATGCAAATTGCCTGGAGCAACATTCAACAACAGAGAGAGGCGCTGTTTTGATACTTGCCCTGGGCAACAATTTTTTTTTGTTTTGTTGTAATTAAAGTTTCTGGGAAAGAGATAAATTTTCTCGAAACTTGTAATAATTGTTAAAATTGATGATAATTATTTCCTTTTTGGCTTGAGCGATTTATTTCTGTAGAAGAGGAAAATATTTTTCTATCAGATATATTTTATTTTTTATTCACAATCGAAATTTTCTTTTAACCTTAAACTCAATATACGTATTCAATTTTAGAATAAACCAAAAAATAAAGAACAAATATGAAGAATTTATGAAGTTGTTTTTTTTTTGGATTGATCTCAATCTCATGTCTCGTAGTTCCGACGACTGTTATTTTTATAAACAGAAGTCTGATGTTCCGGTCGCTTTTTCCAAATACACAGTTCAAAATACGACTTTCAAACAATAAAAATTATCAAAAAAATTGCTTGATATCAAAATTTGTTCTGAAAATTCTTGTAACCCGTTCAGATCGTAAATTGTTTTTTCAACTTTGAATCTGCAGGGTGAAAATCGGTCGCGGAAGTACATTAAATGAAAATTTATCGCTGGAAACTGTCCCGTGGAAGCTAATGTGAAAAGAAATAACCAAAGATTATAGTTAAAGGGAGAATAGATGGGAAAATATTTTGAAATTTTATCCGGAGGAAACGCTTTTGTATTTGAGCTTTATTACGATCAGTTAATTTAGCCTCGTCTAACATGTTTTTTCCAAAGTTTATAATGAGGTGAAAGAGTTATTAGGTCATACAAATCACTACCATTATGAAAGGAAAGCATTTGTATTCTTCTAAAACTGTCCTTACAAACTGAAGAGATTTGCATAATTTTGCCCTTGTTTATAGTGTTTCAAAAGTAGAGTTATCTTTTAGAAAGAAAGAAAGCTTAAAAATAGTCTAAACTGAAAAGTTCGCTGCCATGCGTTCAAGACGGAGCCGGTAGGTATTTCTTTTTTCATTACAGTTACGTAAAAGTTTTCTATTCTATGCAAAGAATCCCAGAACAGAATATTTCATACATTTATTTTCCCGAAAATAAAGAATATAAAAAGAAAATATTGTAATCATCAAAAGATTCGAACTCGAATTTTTGACGAATCTGCACGTTTTAGACCACCTTGAGTCCGAAAAACATAATTTTGGAATTATGTCTGTCGGTCAGTCTGTGAATACGATGACTCAAAAACGTTTTGAGCTAGACGTTTAAATTTGGTATGTAGTCTTAGCATCAAATTTGTAGATTTCTATCCAATTATGAGCGATAGTTTTCACAAAAGTCTGTTTGGTCTAGCTGCCCGGATGCAAGTGAGATGCGATAAATACAAAGAGCTCTATGAAGTATTTTGTGCAAAGTTAAATTTTTCCGTTGCCCGTGTGTACTTCAGCATGCATGTAAACGCGATAACTAAAAAATGCAATAATCTAAATAAATGAAATTTGGTATACAGTTTTAGAATCTAAACTGTAGATGTGATGACCCTTAGAACTCAAACTTAGTTCTCCCCTATGCTGTCGCGGCTTTCCGATCATCCAGATGTTTTTTTGTACGTGCCTTCGGAAGGGTTGGAGTAGTCATTTGTGATTTAAAGTGTAGATTCTAATTAACTTTATTAAGGACTTGATCGTTTGTCGATCTGTGCTTTCGCATGCATGTAAAAGCCGTATCTCAAAAACATAATAACTTAAATGGATGAAATTTGGTATTTTATTACCAAAATTGTAGTTTTTTTTGTCAAATTTTAGTTTCAAGCGGCCAAGAAAAGGGCACTCATCATGCATGCTCGATTTTCTTCCCTATACTGTCAAACACAAAACGCTTACGTGTGGGACTCTGAAAATAAGAATCTGAACATTCTAGTCGTTCATGGTCTTGTAGAAGATCCGAAATTTTATGTTGGTTGGAGAAGAGGGGATAACAGCTCTATTAGACAGTATATTCATAAACAGTTTGGGGGAACCAACTCCCACTGTTTTCAATTTAAATAGAAAAATTACAACGTTTTTTTTTTTGCTTTTAGTTTTTTTTAAATTTCATATTTTATACAGCTTTCATTTAGAATTATATCATAAATATTATATATAGATAAAACTGGCTGATATTTCGGTTGAAATTTGGAATACAATATCAAAGGGAATATATTTGAGACTCATTAGACGAGTTCAAGCACTTACTGTGTATTTATCAATGTGTAATTCAAACATTTAGTATAGTTAAAGTTAAGAAAATTGAATATAAAAAGCGAGGAAATATATATATATATATATATGTATATATTGAAATTTAAAATGTAATTTTATATTTAAGTAAGATTATCCAAAATGATTATAGAAAGTGAGGGTAACTTCTGTGTAAAGTGAACTACGAAAGTTTTCTCTTTAAATCATGTATTATACCAATTTTAATGTCGGTATATAATTGGGTAAAATTTCAGATGAAATGTTTGCAAAGCAATACCAAGTGATTATGGAAGGAGTGAAGAAAAAACTCGAATACAGTGAATTTTGAATATTTTCTCTTCTAATACGTTATAAGATTTCTTTATGTTTCTATTTTATTTTTAAATATTTTATTACTTGAACCAAGAAGGCAGTGATCACTAAAACACGAATTAGAACTGGGTTTGGGACAACAAAATCAACCTGAAAACAGTTTAAACTTAGACAATTTCAAAACGACAGGAAGAATTTAGAATCAAGAAGCACAACATTTCAGGAGTATGATATCAGCAGAATTCAATTGAACAAAGTCCAACTAAGTCTTTTACATATGTTTGATGTGTGTTGGACAAGACATAAGCGACGAAATGTCTGAGAAGCAGTTTGTGACTTAAAGAACATAGGAAGCAGTTGGACACTGCACGCATGCCTCCCACGGTTCTGACGCGTCGGAAAAAATATTAGCGACATTTTTGCTCAGCATTTCTCTCAGAATGTCGGAAGAAAATCGGAACAGTACAGGAGTTAAGCGTGCAATAACCAAATACTATCCTATCAATGAACGTTAAGCTTCTAATCACTTCTCTGATATTTTGTTCCACTAATGACTTGTCCGACACAGATTGCGAGTGTGCACAAGGTTTTAAAAAATTCCAATTTCTCGAGGCAAGGGCGGCTTCTGTACAGGTATTACTCAACTGCAGTGTTCCGACGTTTTTTTCAGTGTATGAATATAATCATTAACTTTTCTTTAGCAAGCGATATCCAAAGCTACCATAATCAAAAGTTTGTTTTTAAATTTTTCAATATTCAGGGGAAACACAGCAAAACACTTTGCGTATCTCTTTCAAAGAGTATAGATCTCTGTGCAGGTGCAACAACAAATCCCATGCGTTTCGTTCCACATTCTCTGAAAAAAAGAAGATATAGCCAGAAACACATTATCTTTTTCCCTTGCAGATATGTGAAGTGGGGCTTTAAACATTTTTATGGTGCAGAATAATCTTTTTCGCAAGGATAAAATTTAAATATAAATAAAAAAAGGAAGGATAAATTATTCATAAATAAACATTCATTAAAATATCTCACTAATAATTTTTTTTGAATATTACTAGAAAGTAGCATTCTTAAATTGATATGTAATTGATTGATTTAATTGATTTAATTTTAAAGTTTTATGATTTTTGACATAGATTTAGGAGTAGATTTTAGACATAGTTGAGTATATATTTTTATATAAGAATAAGGAATTCAAGGGAAATAAAGGAAAATGCTTAATTTGAAGTTTCATTTCTAATTAAAATTAATTTAAAATTACCAATTGCTTTGTTATAGTACCTTTGTTAAAATTTATTTACATCAAGTTGAAAATATTATTTTTAATGAGCCATTCAAAATTAATCAGAAAACTTAAAATTTAAGTTATTCCTATAATCCCGTGGCTTCAGTGCACGAACTACAACTGCTTTAGAGCGTAACATTATAACGAGAATAATGTAGTTGATATTTTTCGATTACATATAATTCCTGATGAACAAATTCGAAATGATATTCCTTTTTTCTTGAGCACAGTTATTATGATAATGATTGAAACGTGTCTTCATAATTTGCTATTTATTCTGTTTGATATATTACTTAATATATTAATTTTAAAGATGTAAAAGCAGTTTGAATGCTATAGAAGGAATTCATATTCAAAAACAGAAGTTGTAACCTTCATCTTCCTCATTTATATTTCTGTCAGAACAGAAGGTTATGACACCCCAAGGATATTTAATATTTTTTTCTCTTATATTTCCATTTTTTTTTACCTTTGTTGCACATTTTGAATTATTTACCGCTTTGCGACGACGGTAAGACGATAGGTAAGTAATTATTATTACTTGTCTTCTTCTAGTTTTACTCTTGACATAGTTAGTCATTATTATATTACTACGTGAAATATCACAGAGGTGATCAGCAAACAGTAATTGAAAAAATCTGGTTAAAATAAACTGAAATTTGATGGTATTGCTGAAAAAAAATACCTAAGCAAGTATTAGTCGCATTTTCAGAACTCCAACTCCGAAACAAGTTATTAAGATGATTCAATGATTTACTTCTTTCGGGAACTTGCTTAGTATTTTCCAACTGCATAAACAATTTTGGAATAATAATAAAAGTGAATGAAGTGAATAAAAGTGAATATATTGTCATTTTTGCTTATAAATAATAAATTTTGCTTATAAATAGCATCAACGGACTTTTGGAAACAATACAAGAAAAATTTCTAAACATTTACGTTGGTGTGATGCATAACTCTTATTATTTATTGTCTTTATCAGAAATTTTATTATTTCACTTACTTTAAAGTCTTGTTAAATTATTAGAATTTCTTCTCCTACATTTAAGTTATATATTTCGTAATTATATCTAATAATCAATTAGGCCCTTTTTGTCTTTATGCGACAAATTTGTTATGGCATAAATTCTCCATAACATCAAACCAAACAATTGCATCGAATAATAGGTGCATGTATTTATAGTGTTTTAATATTCAGAATAAGTAGCCTTTATGCTGCATCGTGAGAATCAATTAACTAATATGAACAGCAATTGCTAACTATTAATTAGATTTAGCAAGAGATCATTGTTTATGAACGAAAAAATTTAACTTCATTTCATTGATTATTTTCTTTTCTATACCTAAACAATTTATATTTAAAAGTAAAAAAAGTATTTAAAAGTAATAAGAAAAAGTATTTAAAAGTAATAAGAAAAAGTATTTAAAAGTAATAAGAAAAAGTATTTAAAAGTAATAAGAAAAAGTATTTAAAAGTAATACAGATTTTATGTTCTATCAGTGTTACTTAGTTTAACCCAGTTACATTGATAGAAGCTCAGCTGTTATTGCATGACTTTTTGTTATATTAATTATCTGAATTGAATTTTTGATACAAAGTTATTTAAATTTTACAAATCCAAAAAGCTGCTACACTATTTGAATCTTATTTCTAGTTAGTTTTGTGTCAATTTAAATATGATACCATATGGTTCTTATATTGCCAATTTTTTTTTATAATGGCATAGGGGTTTCATAAAGTAACAGGTTTAGTGAATAAAAGAGCTATTCAGCTTTCACTTTGCATTGGAGCTATTCTAACGCAGTTTAATATTAATACCAGAGAGTACTTTTACATCAGATTTCAGAATTTTCTCTGAAAATATTTTAAATTAGAGGTTGTTATTTTAAATTAGAGGTTAAATTAGAGGTTGTTATTTTAAATTAGAGGTTAAATTAGAGGTTGTTATTTTAAATTAGAGGTTAAATTAGAGGTAGAGGCTATTTTAAATTAGAGGTTTTATGGCAAAAGAACTATATTAGCGAAAAAGAGCCACATGTTTGAAAAAAGAAATAATATTCAACAACAAAAAAAAAAAAAAACATTATATCAAGTAAAAGAGAATAAAAAAATTTAGTTTTCGTAGATGGTAAACGTCCACAAAATATAAGAAGACCTTCAACATTGATAAAGAAAGGTTTGTCACGCATAAATAAGATTGATTTCATTAAATAATAAGATTTGGTCCAATTAACGTTTAAACGACATATGATAAGGCATACTAACTATACTGGTATTTAAATGTGGTTAAATTTGCATTTATTTAAAAAAATAAAATCGATATTTTTAGACAGAATGAAAAGTTAAATGATTTATGACTATGATAAATGATACTTTTACTGATAATGGTTATGAAATCTATAATAAAAACAGAAGTAGTTTTGATAAGTTTGAATTTAAAATAAAAAAGTTAGACAAGAAAATTGCGAAAAACTACTTTGGGAAAAATATTTTAGTTTATCTGATTTCATAATTTTTGAAACTTACCAAACTGTGTAGCTGTTATTTGACTACCTTTATTATTTCCAGGCCACCCCAGATTTTGTGGGCGATCATTGCAACCGTATGCAGCAGCATAACCTCCGTACACGCAAGCCCCTAAATTAGAAAATCCTGTAGCTTGACAGCATTCTCCTTGATAGCATTGTCTACTGTCAACACATCTGCGGTAGTTTGAGCCTTTCATATTTCCTGTAGGGAAATTCCAGGAAGTGCCATAAAAGCCATTGTTGCTACTCCATGGATATGATCGACCTCTAGTGTCCCCAACTCCATAATGTTCTCTCCAACCAATATTATATCCTGGTCTGTAATTGGTGATTCCACTAGGTTTCGAATTCCACATCAAACTGTCAACCTACAGTCAAACAGGCATTTAATTAAAATATGACTTAAATTTGATTAAAAAAATTGTTACGCCAACAGTATAATGCCAACAGTAATTGCAATATGACTGCAAATAAAGTCATTGCAAGAGCCAGTGCATAGAAAGTAATCGATATCTGAGGTATATAACATATTTCAAGTCTCTATCGATTTTGTCGACCTTTGAAATGTCAAATACCTGTGAAATGTCGACCTTTGAAATGTCAATAAGCAAAAACATTGCTTTCATGGCCATCAATATAGGCTCCAGCTGAGCTATACTTCTCTAACATACCTCTCCCCGTATCAATAGCAAAAGATGAGTTAGAAACGAAAAAAGCATTTATTTATAATAAAATCTTGTTGCTTTCCTTAACAATAAATTATATATTTTTGTACGCCAATAATAATCAGAAAACACAATTAAGAGAAGGTTTTTTGCTGTAAATAGTTAACATGTGTTGAGTTTAAAATATCAAGAAAAATCTTTTCATAGGGTTTAGAGAAGACGCAATCGCTCCTGGAGGATGCAAGGAAGTATCAACATACTTGATTATGAAATTCTTATAGTAACATAACATAATTCGCAAAGCGCAATTATTTCTTGTGATGTCACAGTCTCGTGATAAACACTACTGAATATCCCATCTAATATTTTATTGCACGTTATATTAAACTGCTCTGCGATCTCTCTCTCTCTCTCACACACACACACACACACCCTCACACCCATATATATTTAAGGAAATCTCTTTCCTTGACCTGGCCTAGGGGTAGCAAGTCTTCCCAGTGATCTGGGAGCCCCGGGTTCGAGTTCTGGTTCGGGCATGGTTGTTCTCTACCCTGTGTTCTATCTGTGAAGTGTGTGAATGAACCCCCCTGTAAAAAGGGGTCATGCAAGCGAATGCGTGTGTCATCTTCATAGGAGCTAGAAATCAGACTTCTGCCCTCGGGTGCTCAGGAGCCATGGCTCTCAGAAGCTACTGCACATTCGACTTAAATCACTGACAGTCCGTCAGCAGGCTTGTATAGTGCCATAAGTAACAACAACATGGAATCTCTTAATTTAATTTAAATCAAAATTAATTTCCTAACTTTCATTTTAAATTAGTCCATGTTAATTTCATTCTAAAATGTTCTCTTACTTCCTGATCCATTTCCCATTTATTTATTTCATTAATTCTACATGCGCTCTAGAAAACTGATAACTTTCGCATTTCCCACATTCAGAGAGAAGGATAAAATTCCCAAATGCTTACAGCCTTCATTTAAAGATACCTAAGATTCCCTTACATGAATCAACATGTTGCAAAGAAATCCCTATCAAAATCTCATAGTAAAATCACTGAAGGGACAAATTTCCGTCTTTTTTGCTTTTGTGTCACGATGTAGATTGACGCATCGCTTATCGCTTTTACTAGGTACAAATTATTATTCCCGTGGTGAAATAAATCGAAGTCAAAATTCTAAATGTTCCATCTTTTCGTCCACGCATTTGCAAAATTATGATTACATATATGTGTGTGGATATATATATATTTCCCGAAACGATGTATTATGGATTCTACAATTAAATTGATATGACGCATTTGGCATGCACCACGTGGATACTATGTGCAGTTCCGAAATCAGCGGCGATGCAAAAATACTTTTAAAGAGAATAGAATTGAAAAAAAAAAAAAAAAAGCCTTTTCTCTAAATAGTCCAAAAATTTTAATTGTAAATTTCCTCATTGTATTTTAGAAAATTGTCGACATATCGTTTTATTAAGAATGACCTCTAACAAAAAAAAAAGCAAATGCGCATTAAACCAGATGTACAGCCTTCAAGGGCAACATGAAACTGAAACCAAAATATAACGAACGAGAAAAAGCGAAGAAGAAATGAAGCAATCGGCATAGATTGTATACTAGTAAGTTATGGATGTTAATCAGCTTCAAAGCTGCTGGGCGCTCGACAACTAACCGCAAGGTCAATGTTCGTTCCTGGATGTGGTTTAAAGAAAGTTTTTTTTCCCCCTTTCAAATTAAAGGTACAATTTACAAACATTTTGATTAACATGTTCTTTAATTTTTCTGCAAAAATAAATAAGTAAATTTTCAGTCCTATGATACTTGAATTACAAATACTATTTAGTTTTTAAACAGTAAAATAATTATAAATATACCTTTAATGTTGATAAACATTAACTATAATTTCTCACATCACAATTTTTTTATTCATTGATTTAAAAAATTTATTTCACATTATTTAATTATTTAATTTTAGAAATCTTTTCTATTTAAAATGCATTAATTTTTAATGACATTTAAGAACAAGAATGATAATTATCATGAAAACTTTGGAAGCAAGTATAGTTTGACATTTTACAATGTTAATCGATTGTTCATTAAGGCAACGTTACTTAAAACGATCTATCGGGGAAACAGGTTACATTACTCGTACATAAAATATATTTCTCTTTCATCGAAGAGTTAGGCAGTGTTCCAACGGTATCGGATCATTTTATTAAAAATTGATGATGACAATTGATGATGAACTATTGATTATCTTTTTATACAGTTTCTACCAGGTTTTCTTTCTTGATTATATTCGATCAAATAAGTAGACTTCACCATAAGCTTCATAAAACTTTTTTCATCTGTCTATAAAAATAAACATTACAAGGTTGAACAAGTTCAATAACTTACCACCTGCTCTCTACTGTTTCCTTTCCACCTGCTCTCTACTGTTTTCCTTTAAAATCGAGACCATTTATTAGGTAGTTAATAAATTATTAGTTGCTTTGTATAATCTTGCAAAAAAAAAGAAGGAAAAAAAAAACGTTTTTGTAGAGTTAGAAGGAATAATTTTTAACTGTTAAAGCCAAATAATTTAAAACTTTCAATGAATTCAATAAAGATAATATTAATTTTTGAAGTTATTTTTATCATCATAAAGGATTGTTTTAAATATAATTTAGCTGATATGCAAAAAATAGAATTTTAAGTAAAATTAAATTATCATTTAAGCGAAGTTATCATTAAATTATCAAGTAAGTATAAAAACTACCAATATTTCAATTAAAATATTTGAAAATTATTAATTTTAATTTGACATAATTTTGAAAAAACTTTAAAAAGTTGTATCTAGGAGAGAATTTTAACCTCGAGGTAAGGGGCCCGAATACGTTATCACCAGTATACTTCGCCATTTGATCACCAACCACAACTTCCTAATAAATAATTGTAAGGGATTCTGGAGCTCTCCAACCCTAATGGATGCGCAATCACTTATGATAAGCCCATTATGATTTGTCTTACACTGGATGAAATGTTTCGCAGGATAAGATGTTCTGAGTGTTTTAAGGAGCTCTACCTTATTATTAACGGAACCCGTTTTTGAAAGAACCCTATGTCTTTCACTTCCTCAGAAGAGTAATTATCATTTTATTTGTTATTTATTATGCTATGATTTTACTTGTTATTTATTATGCTATGATTTTACTTGTTATTTGTTATGCTATGATTTTATTTCTGAAATAAAGTGTAACTTATGAAATACTTATCATTTTAATATACTTTCTCAATTGGTGAATTCATGTAATTTTAAAATAATTAACTCAAGCAGTGCAATAAAACTATATTTTGTAAGAGTCTATCGTAAATTAATAAACGTATTAATAAACAAATCATAAAGCAATCAACGTCTTTTTCGTTCTACAATTATATATAAAATTGTTTAAAACTATGCTATTCTGAAAAAAATTGGTTGTATTTTAACAATCTTTTAATTTTTTTTTTAACTTGTAATTTTTAACCGCTTTTTTTCTACTTATAATAAGTATTTTACTATTAATTCTATTTCTGTAAAAAAGTTCTTTTATGACGCATCTGATGAAATATTTGCTGTTGGTGGTAACGAGTGAAAAAGAAAAACATTTTTATAAATTTTTTCAAAGGAAAAATATGTTAAAATTTTCGTTTGATATAGCTAACTAATAATAAAACATATATAAATTCTAATTTATATGTAAGATAAATTTAAAACAATTTAAATACTTAAGCCTCGATTGGTCTCATTGATAAAAATTCTTGTTAAAAGCTTTACTTGTGAATAACTTTCTACTCAATATGACTACAATTACAACAAATAGACAAGCACTTCTAATTGCTATGAAACAGCTATCTTATAAATTGCAGACAGTTTGTTTTATTTTCTAAATATAAAAGATTCATGCAAATAAATGGTGCGTAAGATTCGCGCCTGGATTGCAAAGAGCTGAAATCATTAATCTTAGCGTTATTTTGGTTGTTGTAATTCCAGTATTTGAAGGATGTTTACTTGTTAAGTAATAACGCATTTGCATGAAAATTAAAAGCTTGGTTCCAGTTTCATATTAAATTTTTTAAAAATGTTTCTAATCATTATTAAAAACTTAAACTACCTAAAACAAAATAGCAACAAAGAACAAGTAAATAGATAAACTAAATGACACACAAATCTTCAGAAATGTTTAGAACAAGAATGCTTCTTTTCTTAGGTTAGGTAGTTTATTCATATTTTATTTGTTTTAAGTTTCAGATTTTGATAAATACTTTTGAACTAGTTAACTGAGATTAATTATACGGCATGGGATTACTTGCTTGTAATAATTATTGCCTACTTTTGTCTGGGATGAGAGCTAATAATGTTAGGGTGTCCCATAAGCTTCTTTCCTATTTCTAATACGAAATGAATGCACAATATTTACTGTTTCAGATATTATTTATTATATAAGAACCCTTTTGCTCTATTACCCTCTTCCATCTCCCAGGAAGCCTCATTATGTCTTCTTTCCAAAATTGTTGAGTTTTGAACAAGAAATAATCCCTGAGCTGCGCTTTTATTTCGTTGATGGATTTAAAGCGCTTATCGCGAAGATAATTTTTCAAGGTCATAAAGAAGTAATAATCAGATGGGGCGAGATCTGGAGAGTATGGAGGATGTGGTAAAGCATCCTAATCAAACTGTAAGAGTTTCTCTCTTACGATTAATGCAATATGTTGTCTCGCGTTGTCATGATAAAAAACAACGCCTCGTTGGTTCATTAATTCTGGCCGTTTTTCTTTTCTTTTTATTTCCTGCTATGGCAGCTTTCAATTGATCTAGTTGATGAAAGTATTTTGTAGAATTTATTGTTTCACCTTGAGGAAGGAGCTCGTAGAAAATTACGCCTTTCCAATCCCACTATGACGCTGCAAAAGAAAGAGACTGTGGCATTGTAAACGTATTGTGAAAGAGCTCTGGGACGAATGAAACAGATGACATAGACGGCTAACAGATAAGCCTGCGTGTTTGCACAAGCAGAGTCAGATAATGTCATTCATAGCACGATGAGAAAGAAACTTTTGCGACACCCTAATATTTATATATGCAGTTCTTCAGAAAGTTTTAACCAGTACAAATTCACTTAGAAGCATCATTGCCCATCACAAGTGTTTTTTATTAAGGGGGGGGGGGACGTTGAACTTGAAAATGTTTAAATGTGCTTGTGTACTTTTACATTTTAACCAAAAATACTAAACATTATTAGAAAACGTTATAACATAAAAATATCTTCCTGTAGTTGCATCTTTAATTGCAATGTATAAATATATTTCACTTACAGAGCTGCAATTTCATAATAGCAAGTATATTTCCTTTTTCAAACACTCCAAAGGTTGATAATAATAGTTCCATACATGTTTTGACATCGTGCTTAAGTCTTAAGAATTCTTTACAATGCTTTTAAAAAAGGAAATATCTTAAATGATTTCCCACATAATTTTTTACAACATATTTGATAATATAGTTTCTAACTATAAAATTATTAAATAATTTCTAAAAGGATACAGAAAACATCTTGTTTCATGGAAATAACTAGGAATAAGATATTTTAAACGTATGGTGAATATAGTTAATAGAATTTCTTTTTAATAGAATTTCCATTATAAAATAATTGAAAGTCATTATAAAATATTTGAAATGAACTGTTTTACTTTCTCTTTAAAAAAAATTCAATTGACAATACTATCTACAAGAATATAAACTTTAAAGACCATAATAAGAAATGTAATAAATAAATAAATATAGAGTTTTGGAATCAAAGATAGGTACATAAAACTCAGGTATTAACAGTTCTAATCAAATCTGATGAAAAAAATCACAAATATATGCTTCGTATTCGCTTTTACATGAGTCAGTTTTTGAGCTGTCTGTTCAAATGTTCATTGTGTCGAAAGCACGTGCGAAAGGCAAGGAAAAGATATATAAATGTATGTTTTTTTCCTCTTTTCACAGAAATGCGCAGAAATGATTTTAAAAAATATTGATTCTGTGTTCGTAGGTGAGGAAATGAGATAAAAAATAAACAAACAAATGCAAAAGCATCTACAACACGATTTAGAAGAGAACCCAAAACCTTAAAAAATAGTAATTTAAATTACAAATATGTTGAACTGCCTATATTTCAAATCAGTTTTAAAAATCAAGAACTAAATTAAGCGCCTATTAAATTATTTCGTTCGAATTCCACCTAATAACAACATTTTTAAAAATTGATTGGTGTGAATATTTAAATAAAAAATTTTCATGTAATATTATTTATACATAATTGGTTTGGTCAATAACATTTCAGTTTATTTAACTTCTGAATCATGATTAGATGACCAGGATGATACCTGGGACCCGCTTTTAAATTGTCTAGTTTCTGAAACCGGTAGACATAGGTATATATTTTTAATTGGAAGAATTTTTTGAACCTATAAAGGAACTGCTCCAAGTTTATATACAATTATTATTATTCACATTTAATAAAATTATTATTATTCACATTTAATACAATTATTATTATTCACATTTAATACAATTATTATTATTCACATACAGTTATTATTATTCACATTTAATACAGTTATTATTATTCACATACAGTTATTATTATTCACATTCTCCTATTATTCACATTTATCAAAATACTTTTTGACGCACAATCATTTTTAATTATAAAAATTCACTAAATTTATCGAGTTATGAGTCTTTGAATTTGATTATTCAAATCAAAGCTCCTCCTCCTCGCTGAAGTGTCGTACTTTGATTGATGGG